>NC_142929.1:177002185-177112185 GCF_046866305.1 Octopus bimaculoides
GTTCAATCCATTATCACTGAAGATTTGGGTATGAGACGCATGTCTGCCAAGTTTGTGCCAAAACTGTTTTCAGCTGACCAAAAAGACACTCGAGTTTCAGTCGCACAAGATCTCTTTGATTGTGTCGAGAACGATGAAAACTTTTGGAAACTTCTGTGTAGGGCTCTGAGCAGGTATCGCCGAGCATTTGGCAAAATTTGATGCAGATTCTCTGCTCAACTTTCTCTGTCATGATCAATGCGACGATCACACGCTACACAGCTTCCTTCCAAGCACTGGTGTAACAGCAGAAGTGAGCAGAACGTTAAAATTTAGTGCACATGCACAACAGAGTTTAAGACCAATCTGTGCCAAACGGCTTCACTCTCCGTGTTTTAGTTTCGTTACTATGGCGACAGTCCGGATACTTATTAATCAGACCACGTGTATATATATATATATATATATATATATAATACACACACACACACACACACACACACATACACACACACACATATATGTACAACCAGGAGAACAACAATAACATGCTGTCCAGTGTGACGTAATTCTATGCCTTCGGATTCAGAAAAATGATTTCCAGTGAAAGACCCTCTTTTGCTTGTAAAATGGAAACAATTTATAATCTTATAATCTCTGAGCTTATAGGCGCAGGCGTGGATAGGCGCAGGCGTGGATAGGGGCAAGCGTGGATAGGGGCAGACGTGGCTGTGTGGTAAGAAGCTTGCATCCCAACCACATAAGTGTCTATGCGTGCGTTCGTGCGCGCGTGTGTGTTTGTCCCCCACTCCACTCCACCATCACCGCTTGGCAACCAGTGTCTTTGTGTTACGTTCCTTCAGCGGTTCAGCAAAAGAGACCGAAAGAATAAGTACTAGAGTTTAAAAAATACATATATATTTATAAAGTGAGTCCCGGTGTCGATTTTTTTCAGCTAAAACCCTTCAAAGCGGTGTTCCAGCATGGCCGCAGCCAAATGACTGAAACGAATATGATTTAAAAGCTAATTGTATTATTGGGAATGATTTGTATGTAGATGCGCCATTTGCAGGTTGTACGAGTATTTACGTTTAAGGTATATGAGCAGAGCAGACCTTACTTGAAAGATTGTGCATGGTGTACATAAGGAAAAAGTGCAGAGCTGGAGACCATTACATCTCAGAAGGTCTCTGAGCATTATCCTATTCTTTTGAATGCTGGCGAGAAGAATATACGATAAGATTCATACGGAAAGTTCTAAAAGATTCATATTTTGACCTTTGGCATGAGAGAGAGAGAGAGAGGGGGGGAGAGGGAGGAAAGTGTGTGTGTATGTGTGTGTGTGTGCGAAAGAGAGAGAGAGAGAGAAGGAGGGAGAGAGACTGAGATATAAAGAGAGAGCGAGAAAGTGTGCGTGTTTGCGTGTGCGCGTGTGCGTGTGTGCGTGTACGTGTGAGTGAGAGAGAGAAAGAAAGGATGAGAGAGAGAGAGAGAGAGAGAGAGAGAGAGAGAGAGAGAGAGAGAGAGAAAGAAGAATAGGTGATAGTGTCAGATGCCAACATTCTCAACAACTCTCATTCCAGGAACCCATACTGTAACAGTTAAAAATTTAAAAGGATATCATTTGGAGAACTGCATTTCAAAAGAATAATGAAACGTGATCTAAGTTCCCCCGGCGTCTTACAAATTTAGATGCTCTACTTTCTAACATCAGAACAACTATCCGCAAAATGGCTATGACCACAGCAGAGCTTTCTCTGCAAATTCATTGATCCAGCAAGTAGAAATGCTACGTAGTCAAATACACACACACACTCACACACACACACACACACACACACACACACACACACACGTACATATATATATGTATATGTGTGTGTATGTATGTATGTATGCATGTATGTATGTATGCGCATATGTATATATATATATATATATATATATATATATATATATATATATATATACACACACACACACACTCACACGCACACACGCACACATGCGCATATATGCGTCAATATATGCATCAATATATGCATCAATCAGTCAATCAATCAATCAATCAATCAATCAATCGATCAAACAAGACAAACTGTTAAACGACATCAAGTTACAAAATCTGCATATCATAGTCATCAGTGAGACCAGACTCCACAGCCCGCGGGCACTCCAGCACATGTTCGGCGGATATTTCGACATTTATTTTTCTCCGTGTTTGCCGAGAATGGGCGGAGGTGGCACCGCGGTGCTTCTTCGGAAGAGTCTGGACCTCAAAGCAAGAGCAATTCTCTTAGACCCTGAGAGCAGGCTGGTCGTCTTGGATGTCGATGGCAGTAGTAGGTTTGCTTTTCGACTGATACGCACCGTTCTTAACAGGCCGGCCAGATTTCTTTCGACGTCTAGAGGTTTTCCTGGTAACGTCTCGACCTTAGCTTTTAGTGCGGTATCGGAACGCTACCCTGGACACGCATCTACACTACGTGGGCAGAGATAGTAATGGGAGGGGATGCAAATGCCTCAAAGACCTGCTCAGACGTTTCCAACTGTCTGACAGGTACCGACTGGACCACCCGAATGTGCCAATGTGGACATGGAGCAACCGCATCGGGTCGTCCAAATCGTATTTAGATAGAGTATTCTGTAGGACAGTGGATAAGGATAGTGTAGGTTGTCCACAATTCCAATTTGTCAGCTACACAGACCACAAATTTGTGACTTGTACACTTGACTTAGATAAGACACATAGGCAGGGTCTCGGTTACAGGAAGCTGAACGCGTCGTTCACGGCACGCCAAGCTTACAGGGACCAGATTAGCACATTAGTTAAGAGAGTATTGAGGGGTGCCATGATCAACAACAGATGGTGGTATGCCCTAAAGAAAGCAATTAAAGCAGAATCGGTTAGGTACAGTAAGGCCCTAGCATTAGACCGAAATAGAATAGAGAGAGATCTAGTTAAGAAATTAGAAGAGGCACTTAGAACTGGCATCGCGTCCAACGTACTGGCGGTGAGGTTGGCCCTCGACCAATTTCAACGCCAAACACGAAGGATGCGTTGTCAGAGCTAGGATGCGTGCTCTGAGGAATGAAGGAGTTGGAGCCGCCCGAGAGGCTCGAGTAGCGGAGGCGCAACGAGGCAACGGAGCCACCATTAGGTCACTTACAGATGAACAGGGGTGCAAATTACTTGAGCCTAAAAGGATGTATGAGGCCTTTCAACAACACTTTGCCCGACTGCTCGGGGCAACTGTTGGGTCAGAACGCAGAGTGGAGTTTAGTGCCTACCTGCATGACCTGCCACAGCCGCGCATGACAGGTTGCGTGAGAGACAAGTCACCAGGCTTGGATGGTCTATCCTACGAACTTTATTGTCATATGCCAGAATTGTTTGGAGGCGTCTTGGCAACTGTCTACTGTAACTGGCAGCAAAACAGGAGTATCCCCGTCTTTGTAAAGCGAGGAGCGGTGGCACTGCTAAAGAAAGATCCAAACAAAGGGAACGTCATAGATAACTTCAAGCCCATCACTCTGTTCAACGCAGATTTGAAAATTTTGTCCAAGGTGTTAGCCGAGAGGTTGGCGCTTGTCATCGAGAAAGTAGTCGACAAGGCGCAAACGTGCGCCGTGCCGGGTAGGAGTATCCATGACAACCTCCATCTGATCCGCTACATCATGGACAGGGTAGTTAAGGAACCTGGCATGGGTGGGGCGCTGATCAATTTGGATCAATCAAAAGCTTTCGATAGGGTAGACCATCACTACTTGGAGGTTGCCCTTAGAGCGGGTGGTTTCGGTCCCATCTTCCGCAGTTGGATCGCTGCCTTATACAGCGACATCGTTCGGTAGTTCGCGTAAACGGTCATCTATCCAGATGGAGAAGCAGGTTTTGTCTCGTGAAAGTTTCAAAAAAGGTGGGTAAATATAGCAAAGATGGTGCGTGCGAGTGATGAAACCACTTTGAGCATGATCCTGTAAATCCCCCCCCCCCAAAAAAAAAGAGAGAGAGAGAGTGAGAGTGAGCACTTTGCTCTCATGTGTTTATTCCCTCTCCGTTGGCTTTTCTTTCCACGGATAAGCCTAATCTTGCTTCTTACATTTTTAAAATTCTTCTGTGATACACAATCCCTTTTGATCGCCTTTTTTCCCCCCGATCCTTTTTGATCGGAATTTTACATTTTTTACTCATTTTCCCCCTTTTTTCCTTTTTATTTTCGAAAAGAAAAGCTCTACATTTGTATTTGTCTCCTCTGTGTTTCGCCCTGGCTAATAAAGAAAGCTATCTATCTATCTATCTATCTATCTGTCTGCTTGCCTGTCCATCCATCCATCCATCCATCCATCCATCCATCCATCCATCCATCCATCCATCTCTGTTTGCCTGTTTGTCTCTGTGTGTAATGTGCGTGCGCATATATGTATACTAGTCATTATGAACACTGTGCATTAACTAATATTGATACAAGTATCAGTATTTAGTGCTAATCGAACATATATTTACACATTGTGGGAGCGTTCGTGTTTTTAGAAGGTTAGTCCCTTAGAATTTTGATGAATATCCTCTTTAAAGGTTGAATATCCTCTTTAAAGGCTATAACGCCCAAATGATATTATCAATTTATCATATCGTGTAAATTCTTCAAAATTTTCTCATGTATTAATTTTATTTTAATTTTATTTGCTATAATGTTTATAATCACAATACAGATTTTATTTTATATAAATATATTTAAGCAATTATTTTAAAACCTTATATCAACGTATTCCTGTTTCCCTTCAGAATTATGGCTTCTTAAGCACATTTGATTGATATGGAATTAACAATCGTATTAATCTTGAAACAGTGAATTCCTACATTGACATGCAACTTCAAGACATGCAACTTCAGTGTTGTGGAGTAGGGATAAAATCATTTCAATGACCCCCACCATGCCACAGAAGAGACAAAGCATTAAGGCATGTTCGTTGAAACGCTGCAGTGTTTAACTGAAAATTTCTACAGAGTGCAATTTATGTCAGAAACGACATATTGTAACAAGGATGGTCTAACTTGCTTAATATAAAAGCCACGTACGATAAACTTCATATACTTGAGAGCTGCAAGACATAATCGAAATTTTCTCACACGTTTTCATTGTTACACATACATTTTATAACAAAATTTCACAAATTTGGCGCAGGAGTGGCTGTGTGGTAAGTAGCTTGCTTACCAACCACATGGTTCTGGGTTCAGTCCGACTGCGTGGCACCTTGGGCAAGTGTCTTCTACTATAGCCTCGGGCCGACCAAAGCCTTGTGAGTGGATTTGGTAGACGGAAACTGAATGAAGCCTGTCGTATATATATATATATATATATATATATATATATATATATATATATATGTGTGTGTGTGTGTGTGTGTGTGTGCTTGTGTATCTGTGTATGTCCCCCTAGCATTGCTTGACAACCAATGCTGGTGTGTTTATGTCCCCGTCACGTAGCGGTTCGGCAAAAGAGAACGATAGAATAAGTACTAGGCTTACAAAGAATAAGTCCCGGGGTCGATTTGCTTGACTAAAGGTGGTGCTGTAGCATGGCCGCAGTCAAATGACTGAAACAAGTAAAATAGTAAATAGTAAATAGTAAATTTATTCATACTTCCACATCTGGGGTGGTGAGGTGATGTTACTGCATACAAACACACACACACACACGCACGCACGCACACACACACACACACACACACATACACATGCACGCACGCACGCACACACACGCACGCACGCACGCACACACACACACACACATACACATGCACGCACGCACACACACGCACGCACGCACGCATACACACACACACACACACACTCATACACGCACACATATACGTACGCACATCCTACAGCGCAACCAGGTAAAGGGTTACCTGACAGATAGGTATAAAGTCACTTATGCTCTAGCTTCTGGCCCACAGGCGCACTGCTCCCCCTCTTTCTGCTGTTCTGCTGCAACTATAATGACGTTTGCTCTTTGGAATAGGTTCAGTTTGAGTCCCCCTTTATTCAGGTATTCCTAACCGACACGTCACCCCTCCTTTCATCGCCCTTATTATGTCCAATTCTTCGGTGCTTCCTAAACACTGCATCTAACCGTTTCCTTCTCAGAGCATCAACTCTCTTAGCACCTTTGCTGCTCATGTCTTTCCTGTAGGTCTTGGCTTGTAATGATTCCAGAAGAAAATTAACAGCATCGATCTCACCGGTCTTGAAGAAATTACGAACTCTATGGACACTGCCCTTTCTCCAAAGTTCAAAGTTCAACAAATAAAAAAAGAATTAGTTTTTTAAACTCTTAATTTTAGTAATCACATAGCGTCGCGCGCACGCACACACACACACACACACACACACACACACACACACACATAACACGCGCGGGCACACATACAATGTTTTCTAAATATAGAATGATGATAGTCTTAATTATTCTGAGCGTGTTTAATACGATAATGAATTGAACATCTAAGAAATATGCGAATTCCCATATCAGAAACAAATTTTGCGCGCTAAAAATAAAACGACAAAAGTGACCACGTGCCAAATATTTCTAATGATATTTATTTGTCTTGGTTAATTTCCAGTCAAAACGTGGGAGAATATATCTAAAAAAAGTAAACTAAGAAAATGAAAATTATTTTAATAATTTACCTCCTCACAAAATTGCAGTTTTATAATATCTTTATGACATTCAGTGTTACAATTATTATACCTGACTATTGAAACCGCTGTTTACTGCTTCAAGAGGTTTTGTGGGTTCCTATTTTGGTTCTGAATTGTTGAAAATTCGTCCGATATGTTATTAAAGCTGTAAAAATTGCCCTTTGTCAGATGTTTATTTGTAAGGGCTGTACGAAGGAAAGACTTCACAAACTTCTAGATAGCGTAAAGTGATACACAGCAATATGTTGGACTGAACATATTAGTTGCAGGTTCGTTGCACACTAGTTTTCGAAAAGACAAGATATATATTTTTATTTTTGGAACTTGTTTCTAGAACTCAATGTTAGACTGGGATTAGTGGATCACCTTTAGACCCAGGTCGTTTGTAATTCCATTAGTTTCATTTCCACAGTAAATAATTCTGTAACCAGAAGCCCGGGAATCGAACAAACATTATACAAGTCGTGGATTTATAACACGAAAAAATGTTTCAGCTGCTGCAAGACATCATAAATGGCGAGGAAATGATCAAGCAATCCTTGTTTTCTTTCGGTTTGTGGTCTTTCATTTCAATACCAGGTGATGTATTTACTCTCATACTATGACAGGGAAGGAAACGGAAATTTCTCGATGAAAAACTCTCATTTTATTCTGATAACTGAAAATTGTCTGAGTTAGATAAAAAATAAGCTTATCCTTCTGGAGAATTAGTAGAAGCTTTATTTGGGACATTAAATATTGCATCTATTCATAATTTTCTAGTTGAGGATGAGATTTTTTTCTATAAAAAAAATAATAATAGCTCCAATGGATCCATATACCAACTTAAATCATTGCTCGTCGACAACCACCTCAAAACGCAGTAGAAAGATATATAACTGGGTTTTAATTCAAGCTTCAGTTCCCCAATAGAGTTTCTGAAACGTCGGTAAGCCTTGCTTGAAACTGACACTTTCAAAGATAGATTCCATAACATCTTCATGCTTGAAACATCTGGTTGCCATATATTCACAGTGAATAATGCAATGAACAGGAGAAACTTTGGAAAGCTGCGGTAACTTTTCATAGGTATAATTATTCCTTCTTTTTCTCCACCACTGCTGGTGATCCATCTGTTGCAACACTGACAAGCTTATGCAGCGGAACATTAATATTTGATTAGGCTCCATCAAGCGCATTTTTAATTCACGACTTAGATCATCTAATGTTGCTAAGTACTTTTAATGCAAGCCAGTCTCTTTTTTTAGAGTTGCGTCAGAGGAAACAACGAACAAACATTGTCAGTTTGGGGTTAATCTTGCATGCCTATATATTCACCAAGAGCTAAGGGAATGTAAGAGAAATTATTTTGTATTTTACTTGCAACATCAGAACTGATACGGGAGATACGTCCTTCCGTAGTGTTGTACGAAACTGGTTTTTGTGCTATTAGTAATTGAAATTTATATATTTATCTAGTACTGCAACATCTTCAGCTACAATCTCTAACAACAACAGTAACAACAACAAGGTGAATAGCTACTGAGACGTCTAAATGTCCCTTTGGGTATCCTGTGGTAAATATTCTGAAATATCTTCGTGTGACGTATGAGGTTCGTTTGTTTCCTTTTGTTTAATCCATATACGCGTAAGCGCCATTGTGCATTAGTAAGCTAGATAGAAAAATATAATATACATAAACGAGAAAGAAAATGAGGCATGTGGTGACGGAAACTCTTTGGAAAATCGAATATATCTGGTATTTTGTTACGACAGCTACGAATCTCTACTTCACACCCAAACTTACAATATTTCACCTTGGTCCGAAAAATTACAATTCAGCCCTCTGTAGACTTTGCACACATTCTCGATGTATTTAACGAATATCTACTGATATATTCCCAATTCCGTGTGTTACACATATATATTAGAAATTATTGAATGCGTTTGATGAAGGGAAAACACACTTAAAGCTCGTGATATTTCGACATAGTTATCTGCAGTCCGTCTAAGGAAGCAAATAAACGTGTGCCTAGTTTTGCATAACCGTATCTTGTAGAAGCATAAGTATGTATTGGATGGGAAAATATAGGTGTTTTATTCGGTGCTACTATAGCATTCGGCCTACCGAGACATTTACACAATAGCGTGTGGTGTACTGAGTCATTTAAGCTGCAGTGTGCAGTCTACCTTGAATAATTACGAAGCAGAATGACAAAAAAAGTGTGGCAAAGAATTTATTAATGATCATTGTAAAAACAAAAATCCCCTCGAGGCAGCCAACAACATTATGAAATCGACTTTCTCATTTCTTTGTTACATATCTTGTTTTTACACACACAGATAGATAGGTTTCTTTATTAGCCACACAGGGCTCAACACAGAGGGGACAAAATACAAATGTAGAGTTTTTTCTTTTCGAGGGGGGCGAAAACAAAGCAGAAAAAAAAACAAAAGTGGGGACAAAGATGAAAAAAAAAATACATCGCAAAACGTTTGGGGTATTTACAAAATATATGAAATGATACAGAAAATTCCCAATAAATGGGGAGGTTATCCGTGGAAAGAAAAACCTACGAAAAGACCACGGTAACCTCGGTCTTTAGTGTCACAGTTTGTTAAATAAAATTTCTTTTATTTATGTAAGAAACGTAAGTAACTCTCTGTTTTTAAAACGTTTTATAGAATTATGGTCAAGGTGGCTTCGTCATTTATACGTGCCATTCTTGCTACATGTATCCATCTTTTTTCGAAACATTTGCTAGACAACACTTGCCTCTCTACTCTCACCTTCCTTTTCAAGTGATACTTGAAAAAGTTGATGAGAGATTGACCAGAGAGGAAAGTATTTGTCTCTAATCCTTTCAGACGCGTCCACCAGATGCATTCTTTCGCCATAGCCACAAGTACGATAAATACAGCTCTTCCTTCCCGTTTAAAGGAAGGAGGCGTGACGATATTGACGATAGACTCGGTTGATAAACCGACTCGTCCCACACGCGACAGCAGTCGTTCGACATAAGCCCACAGCTCCGAAATGGTTGGACACCGCACGAGTGCGTGCAGAACGGTTTCATCGCTCTGACCGCATCTCGGGCAGGTCGGCCCCGCATTTCGCGAGCCGTGTCTATAGAGCTTATCCCGAACGGGTAGCGCCTCTCGGTAACACTGCCAGGCCAGGGATCTCTGGAAGTTGTCCATAGGTCCCGGCCCGAAAGTCGTCCTGAACAGGCGGGTCAGGTATTCCTCGTCGACGCCCAGGTTCGCCCCGAGATCGTCGTCGTACCTGCCCTCCACTAATCCCCTATAGAATGACTTCGTTGTGATGCAGCCGCTCAAGGTCGACCCGGGACGGCAAAGTTGTTGCAGAGCAACGCGACACTCACGGTGCCATTCGCCATTCCTCGGCCTCTTTTTGATCCACGACTGCAGCTCGGTCATGGAGACGAGCTGCGGGAAAGCGCGTCGCACAAACGGCGACCACACCTGCTCACCGTCGTCTACGTAGAGCCGGAGATGTCGCAGTCTCAGCGCATGTCTGCGCATCATCAACCACGGCATGCCCAGCCCTCCTTTCAGCGGGTGTTGGCAACAAACGGATCGCCTCAGCATCGGAACGCTTCCTTTCCACAAAAAGCGGAAGAGGATGCGCTCCATTTCGGTGATGGCGCGATCGGGACAAGGCACGACGGTCAGGCGGTATTCGATGACGGACGCGATGTACGCGTTCGCCACCTCCGCCCGACCTTTTAGGGACAGCTTCCTCTCGGACCATTGCCGGCAGAGAGTGGCCACCCTATTCGTTATCTCGTCCCAGTTCTTCTCCGTTTGCAGGTCCGGACCGAACCAGACTCCGAGCAACTTGACCGGACCGTCCGTCCAGCGTCCCACTACTGAGGCGCTGCCGGACGGTATGGGCTTGCTTCTCCAGGTGCCGAGCAGCAAACCCACCGACTTATCCCGGTTGATTTTCGCTCCCGTCACCGCTTCGTAGTCTTCGAGCGTCTCGCCGACAAGCTCGATGTGCTCGTGGCTAGACGCTATGACGGTGACGTCCGCGTATGCCGACACGCTCGTCCCGCACCCCAGTTCTCGCGGGATGCCCCTCAGCGTCGCCAGCTTCCGCAGTAGTGGCTCGAGAGTCAATACGTACAGGAGCGGCGACAGGGGGCATCCCTGACGAACCGAACGTGCAATGTCGAAGGGTCCCGATAGACGTCCATTGACGCGAACAACCGAACGGATGCCTGTGTACAAGGCAGCCATCCAGCCGCGGAAAACGGGACCGAAGCCGGCCGCTTCGAGGACGGCCTCCAAGTATCGATGGTTTACCCTATCGAAAGCTTTGGATTGATCCAAATTGATCAGGGCCCCACCCATGCCAGGTTCCTTAACTACCCTCTCTATGATGTAGCGCATCAGATGGAGGTTGTCATGGATGCTCCGGCCCGGCACGGCGCACGTCTGCTTCGTGCCGACCAGTTTCTCGATGACAAGCGCCAACCGCTTGGCTAACACCTTTGCCAAAATTTTCATGTCTGCATTGAGCAGAGTGATGGGCCTAAAGTTATCTATGGCGTCCCCCTTGTTTGGATCTTTCTTCAGCAGCGTTACCGCTCCTCGGCTCACAAAACCGGGAATGCTCCCGTTCTGCTGCCAGTTGCAGTACACGGCCGCCAAGACGTCTCCAAACAAGTCTGGCATACAGTTGTAAAGCTCGTAGGGCAGACCATCCAAACCCGGAGATTTGTCCGTCGAGTAACCCGCCATCGCGTCCCTCACCTCCTCCGCCGTGATGACCCCTTCGCAGCACTCCGCCTCTCTTGCCGAGAGTCGTGGCAAGCTGTGCAGGTAGGCACTAAAGTCCACCCTGCCTTCTCGCTCGCCACTCTTCCCGAACAGTCGGGCAAAATGCCGCTGAAACGCCTCGCACATCTTGCTCGGCTCGAGCAATTCGCGCCCCTGTTCGTCTACCAGAGACCGGATGGTGGCTCTGTTACCCCGCTGCGCCTCCGCCACCCGGGCCTCTCGTGCGGCTCCAACACCTTCATTCCTCAGAGTACGCATCCTTGCCCTGACAGCACACCCTTCGTGTTTAGCATTGAAGTGTTGGTCGAGGGCCAACCTCGCCGCTAAAACGTCGGATGCGATGCCACTTCGCAATGCCTCTTCTAACTTTATCACTAGCTCCCCCTCTACTCTGTTCCTCTCTACAGCTAGTGCCCTGCTATACCTTATTGCTTCCGCCCTTACTGCTCTCTTGAGGGCAAACCACCATTTGTTGTTGACGATGGCTCCCGTCAAAGCCCTCTTTACTAACGTGCTAATCCGGTCTCTGAAAACCTGTCTCGACGGGAAAGACGCGTTTAGTTTCCAGTAACCGGGACCCTGCCTATGTGCCTTATCTAAGTCTAGCGTACACGTCACAAGTTTGTGATCCGTGTAGCTGACTATTTGGAACTGTGGACATCCTAAACTATCTCTATCTCTTGTCCTACACACTATCCTATCTAGATACGATCTCGACGACCCAATGCGGTTGCTCCAAGTCCACGTTGGCACATTTGGGTGGTCGAGTCGGTACCTGTCAGACAACTGGAAGCGTCTGAGCAGGTCTATGAGGCCTTTGCATCCCCTTCTAGTTTTGTCACTCCCCACGTAGTCTAGATGCGTGTCCAAGGTAGCATTCCAATCCTCCACTAAAAGTAAGGGACGAGACGTTCCCAGGAATACTTCTAGACGTCGAAAGAAGTCTGACCGACCTGTTAAAGGAGGCACGTAAACTGCCAGCAACCGAAAAAGCGCCTCCATCGCTGCCGTCCACATCTAGGACAACCAGTCTACCCTCCGGGTCCGTAAATATCGTCTTTACTTGGAGATCCAGACTCTTGCGAAAAAGAACCGCCGTGCCACTACCGCCCGTCCTCGGCAGACAGGGAGAAAAATAAATGTTAAACTGTCCGCCAAACATGGACTTTAGGGCCCGCGGTTCATGGAGTCTGGTCTCACTAATGGCTATGATATCCAAATTGTGTGACTTGATGTCATTTAAGAGGTACCCTTGTTTCCAAGGGGACCCTAAGCCACGCACATTCACACAACCAATCTTCACCGTGATTCTATTTATACGTGTGCTTTAAAGCACAAAACAAAAGAACAGAAAGTTACTTACCGTTAGAAAGTTTTGTTTCCTCCTTGGATTTTTCACCAAGGAGGCTATTGTACAATTTCTTGCACAAATATTTCTGGAATCCCCCTACCGAGTTGGGGTAGAGGGATTTTATTGTGTTGTGTAATGCTGGTGTTACATGAATAATTTTAATGTGTTTTGGCGGTGTTGTACGTGGGTGGTTGTTGGTTTTGATATCGTTATTTGTGATGTTTGTTTTAGAGTTGATGTAATTCATCAACTCTGTGTTTGTACTGTCTATTGCTGTTAGCATTGTTTTTTTTATATTACTATTGGTGTTAGTAGTATTTTCGGGAGATGTGAATCTCCCTGCTTTGTTTGTGTTTGCATTTTGTTTTGTTTTCTTCTTACTGCGCTTCCTCTTTCCTTTCGTAGCTATTTTCCACTCCTCCCGACTCTCTTCATCGGATGATGGGAGATCTGAGGAGTCAGAAAGAGGTAACGGCAAATTTTGTGCGTCTGTGTGTGTTTCTGTGAATGTTTGTGTTGCTGTTTTTATTGATGTTGGCTGCTTGTTATTTGTGTGTGGTGTATGTGATATGGGGGAGGGAGAGGCAGTCTTGGAATTTTCTTTTTTTTCTTCTGTTTTTGCAGTTTCTGTTGTCTTTTCTGTTGTGGTTATTGCTGATATTTCTGTTGTTGTTTTTTGTGTTGCTGGTGGTGTTGGTACTAAGGTTTTTCTGTTGGGGGTATTTGGTAGTTGCTTCTGTTGTTGTTGTTGTTGTTGTTGTTGTTGTTGTTGTTTTTGTTTAGCGGCCAGAGGGCAGTCCTTTTTCAGATGTGCTTCGCTGTTGCATAGGTAACAGCGAGGTCGCCTGCCCTCTACCACCACATACAGCTTGTGGTCCTCTGCCAATCTAATGTTTGGAGGAATTTTCTGTGAAGCCTCCTCCGTGATGTGGAGAAGGATTTCCAGATTTTTCCCTCCCCAGTTCTTTTCCTCTCCGACCGTAATCTCCAAAATATTTGCCTCCTCCATTTCCAGGCACACGGCCGATATCAGCCATTGGGTGTCCACCTCCGATGGCACATTTTTTATCATAACTTTGGTCACTCTCTGTCCTAGATAACTCGGTATCATTACCAAGTCATCTGTGCGGAGTGAGAGTGTCGAAAATTGTTTAGCTAAATTTTCATCCAGAAATCTCACTTGCACCGTTCCAAATTTTCTTCCCCAGGTGACATGATTCTGATAAGGCCAAATTTTTCTAAGACAAACTTCAATTTTATCTGTACTAACATTTTCTACACGTCTGGTTTTTGTGTTTACCAGTTTATAAATGATGCACTTTTTGTTTTTCATTTCTATAATATCTTTTGGTATGTTTATTCTGACATCATCTCCTTCTTTCGTAAGAAGGGATTTTGTGTCTTTTATTTGTTTTTGTGTGAATGTCACTATTGTTCTTTTTTCCTTTAGAGCATTTGCGAAATTTGTTTTTGTTGTGCTGGCGGACATGTTCTTCTGGATATTTTTGTTTATGTTGGTGTATGTACTGCCTGGTTCAAAGGTGGTGGTAGTGGCAGCAGAGTTTGTTGAACAGGTGATGGTGTCATTGCTGACGGCTGATAACTTTACGTCCTTGTTGTTGCTGTTGTTGTTGTTGTAGTTGTAGTTGTTGTTGTTGTTGTTGTCGTTGTTGTTGGTGGTGGTGATGATGGCGTCAGCAGCAATGGTGCTTACGTCAGAGACATTTGTGACGGTTTTTACGCATGGTTTTGTAACCTTGGTTACAGTTTTGTTTTTGTTGTTGGTGTTGGTGGTGGTGGTGGTGGTGGTGGTGGTGGTGAGAGGGCTGTTAGTAGCTGTAATCACAGTCTTTGTGACGTTTACAGCAACTGCGTTCCTGTCACTGTATGAGCACGCGCTACTCTGTTCTTTTTTCTCTTCTGGCATCTGAAGCCTCGGGAAATGCTTGTCAAAAGAACAAGACAAGCGTTCCAAAATTATGTTTCTCGACATTTTTCAAATGTCAAGAAGGAAATTTTTGTATTTTGCTAGGGCCGAAACCGCCCCTGGGGGTCAATTCCTGCCCTTGAAAATACACACAAATGAAGCCTAGGTGCTTCGCAACAAAATTATTTAAAAATTCCAACAAAATGTGGACAATAAAAGGCCAAATAAACGTTTACCTTCGCAGCCGATGTGACAGCACGTCCGTGAGAAGAGATAGATAGATAGATAGATAGATAGATAGATAGATAGATAGAGATAGAGAGAGAGAGAGAGACAGACAGACAGACAGAAAGAAGAAGAAGAAGAAGAAGAAGAAGAAGAAGAAGAAGAAGAAGGAGACGAAGAAGAAGAAAAAATATATAAATGAAGACAGAAAGAAGAAAAGAAAGTAGGAAAAAATAAAATGGTCATCATGCGGACGTTGTTTAGAAATTCATTTCGTAACCATTTTGTTCTGGATTCGAATCTATTGCACGGCACCTTGGACATGTGTCTTCTGCTGCGGTCTCGGAAAGAAAATTTGTTGATAGAAACTGTGTGAAGCTCATCGTGAACACACACACACACACACATACACACACACACACACACACACACACACACACATACACACACACACACACACACACACACACACACACACTCTATTAGTTTGCAGTCAGGATATTCTTTGCTGTGGTTCCGTTGCCATATCTGAGAATTATATTATCTATCTATCTATCTATCTATCTATCTATCTATCTATCTATCTAACTCTGTGTGTGTGTGTGTGTGTATCTCATACCATTTAAGTATTGAATTAAGTCGAGTTGCACCCTTTCATTCTCAAAAGGCAAATTAACCTGTATGACAAATAAATAACGATAAAATACGTACCAAACCAAAACTCTTGTAAGCGGCATAACACTACTGCACTTCAGTGAGTGAAACTTATAAAGCAATATTAGACAGAGTGATATAGTTTGACAGAGCAAACAAACATGCTGATCCTAATATCTTGCAACTTGAGGCGGCGAGCTGGCAGAATCGTTAGCACGCCGGGCGAAATGCTTAGCGGCATTTCGTCTGCCGTTACGTTCTGAGTTCAAATTCCGCCGAGGTCGACTTTGCCTTTCATCCTTTCGGGGTCGATTAAATAAATACCTGTTACGCACTGGGGTCGATGTAATCGACTTAATCCCCTTGTCTGTCATTGTTTGTCCCCTCTATGTTTAGCCCCTTGTGGGCAATAAAGAAATAAATATCTTGTAACTGGATGCGTTTTGAAGTGGCTATTTTTCGGGAGTGAAAAATAAAGACTGCATCATTCACGTCTTTGCAAATTATGTTATTGACGTAAGAATAATTTCAGCTTGAAGACTGAAATCGTATTATGTTCTCTGTTTGTCAAGTATAAGTACTCAATGAACAGAAAATGCGAAACGCTTTTAATTTATACAGCTACCACTTGCTCACTTCAGTTAAAATTCTGTCGTCACTAGTTGTTCGTGAGTAGAAGATTGGTGGAGATTCTTCTTCTTCTTCTTCTTCTTCTTCTTCTTCTTCTTCTTCTTCTTCTTCTTCTTCTTCTTCTATTGTTCTTCGAGATACCAGAATAGAATTACATACACGCACAGACATACACACATGCGCATGATCTTTAATAAAGAAGGTGAGAAAGAAAAGAAGTAGGAGGGGAAGGAGGTAGAGAAGAAGAAGAAGAAGAAGAAGAAGAAGAAGAAGAAAGAATAACTTGTTCAAAATGTTAAACAAAGACAATGCTTTTAACCTCGCTTCATCATAAATTTGAAAGAAAATGGCTTACACACACACACACACACACACACACACACACACACACACACACACACACACACACACACACACACACACACACACACACACACATATATATAGAGAGCTAGAACAGATTAAAAAAAAAATGGGAACATAAATTTATGGTTTCTTCTTATGAAGAGAAGATTGTCGTAAAAGAGATATTCTATCAATCAATTTGCCTGAACACGCAGCAGAAAGGAAGAAAAAAAAATGGAAATAAATCATGGCACATCCCTGTGTTTGTCTAATAACCCATATCACAAAAGTAAAGGAAAAACATTACGAAACAAAATTGCAACCATTGTTCTTGAAGAATGAGGTTCCTTCAAGCCTATCTCGGACATGAGTTACGTTACTCAGTTCAACTTTGGCAGTTAAATTCATACAAGATTTCTGAACAGAACAGATAACGTTTTGGCAACAGCTTATTTAGTACAAAACCTATAATTGGTGTTCACTGTCAGAGAATGGTCTGCCTCCACCTTTGTTCCTCGCTCTTCACTTCTCTCTCTCTCTCTCTCTCTCTCTCTCTCTCTCTCTCTCTCTCTCTCCCTCTCTCTCCATCTCTCTCTCTCTCTCTCTCCATCTCTCTCTCAAACACACACCGAAGTACAAGCTGAGACAAACAGATGAGTATGTGTTTGTGTGTGTATACATACATGCGCATTGCACACACACACTCATATATAATGTAAGAATGTAGACATGCATACTAGTCTCTTACTCTTTAGAGTTTTGTACTTTTCTCCCCCTTTTCTTCATATTTTCTACTCCACTCTCTTTCTGCCTCTTCTTCATTCATTTCTTTTCTTTCCTTTCTTTCCTTTCCTTCCAATTCTATCAATCTTATTCTCTTTTCTCATTCGTTAGTCTTAGCAGTCCGTTACTCTTTACTAATGTACTTCTGCCTCAAACTTTCAAATCCATGCCTCGTTTTCGTTCTTTCTCTCTGGCACTGTCATTTACTCAACACACCTCTCTATCTCTCTCTCTTTCTCTTTATCTCTCTCACTTTCTCTTGCACTATTCATTTTATTCTTCCCTCCTCTTCCCCACACCTACAGCCATACGCCTGTTAGCTTTCAGTCAATAACTCTCGCATACATTCTTTCTCTCTCTCCTTTCTCCATGTACTCTTTCTTTCTTTTACGTATTTTCTTTTACTTTTTCTATTTCTCTCACTACAAATCTCTTCTTCTTCTTCTTCTTCTTCTTCTTCTTCTTCTTCTTCTTCTTCTTCTTCTTCTTCTTCTTCTTCTTCTTTCTTCTTCTTCTTCTTCTTCTTCTTCTTCTTCTTCTTCTTCTCCTCCTTCTTCTTCTTCTTCTTCTTCTTCTTCTCCTTCTTCTTCTTCTTCTTCTCCTCCTCCTCCTCCTCCTCCTCCTCCTCCTCCTCCTCCTCCTCCTTCTTCTTCTTTAACAACCCAGGCAGTTCGATGCCACAAAGAATTCTTAGTTCTTGGGATTATCACTCTTTTTCATTTGGAGTTGGTACTAATTACCACTAAACGATTGGTCTACCCTCTCTGCAAGCGGAGAAATTTTCAGCAAATCAAGAATTTATCTTGTCTATTATTTATCATACACTTATACGTCTTTGTTGGCTATTCTAAGTTACTTCTCTTATACATATATACATACTTACATACATACTTACATGCAGAAATATATTTATATATGTGTATGTGTGCGTGTATATAAATATGCATAATATATATACTACACACACACACACACACACACACACACACACACACACACACACACACACACACACACACACACACACGCACACTTCGATTTACTTTTAATACTGCATTCGTTACTAAACACAATATCATCGTAAATACCGTTATACTAACTACGTTTATGAGTAGAAAAGATTATAATTTCTTTCGTATGAAGTCTGCGGATATTGACGGATTTCCACATGTATATCTAGGAATGGAGAAAATCTTCTGCACGTTAACATATAGTAGACGATACTCGCAGAGGAGCTTTGTAAAGCACACCATAAGGTTATTACGCAAATAATACTGTATATATATGCATGCATATATGCATATATATATATATATATATATATATATATATATATATATATATATATATATATATATATATATATATATATATATATATATATATATATATATATATATAGCAATTAGAAAATGGAGGATAATATGCTGTACCCAACGACTTGCAGACAGTGTATCCCGTTCAATTAATTAACTTAATTTGTAACTAAAGTGACAAAAAACCACAAAGTACAAGTGTTTATGACAAACCATGTTATATTGACAACCGGGTTTACAAATAAAAGTACATAAGGAATTTGAGAATAAACATAAACTTACAGCTGTTTCGGCCTAGCGTTGGTATGCCCAATTCTATCTGAATAGCTCCTGCCGGAGTAATTAGCGGATGAAATGCTGAAATGGGGGTACATGCATGATTCGCTAGGCCTCTTCAGAGATTCACAAAAAATTTCATACAAATATACAGTAAGAGATAAAAACAAAAATGAAATAGAAATGAAAATAAAAATAAAAATAAAAATAAGGGTACAGCAAGAATAAAATAAAAAATAAATAAATGAAAAATGAAAATATAACATAAAAATATAAAAATATAAAAATATAAGGCACATGAAAAGTCTACAAACAGTACATGAGGTCATACAAATAGTTATAGACACTCCAATATATAAGTCCGTGTACATAACCATACTTAGATGTTCCATGATTCAAGATCATAGATATATGTGAGTACACACGTGTGTACATATCCATCTATTCCCTCACACATACGTATACATATACAAATATGTATACACAGGCATTCTCCTACGTACATGGTCCCTGGTACCAACGCCATCTACCGTGTTTCGAAGGCTGTTTATGTTTTTTTTTAAAGTTTTGCTGAGTGTGTGCGTGTCAGTTCTGTATATTTTGGATGGGTTTATGTGGAAGTTCATTTCAGAGGAGTTATTAATATTCTAGTAGCAATAACAGTGATAATGATGATGATGATGATAATAACAACAACAACAACAACAACAACTGTTGTTGGTAAGTAGCTTGCTTACCAGCCACATGGTTCTGGGTTCTGTCCCACTGCGTGACACCTTGAGCAAGTGTCTTCTACTATAGCCTCGGGCCGACCAAAGCCTTGTGAGTGGATTTGGTAGATGGAAACTGAAAGAAGCCCGTCGTATATATGTATATATATATATATGTTTGTGTGTGTATATGTTTGTGTGCCTGTGTTCGTCCCCCCCAACATCGCTTGACAAACGATGCTGGTGTGTTTACGTCCCCGTAACTTAGCGGTTCGGCAAAAGAGACCGATAGAATAAGTACTAAGCATCCAAAGAATAAGTCCTAGGGTCGATTTGCTCGACTAAAGGCGGTGCTCCAGCATGGCCGCAGTCAAATGACTGAAACAAGTAAAAGAGTAAAAGAGTAAAGAGTACATATATTCGAAAGGCGGAGTAGATGAAACAGGGACAACTGACGAAGGGGGTATACTCTTTATGTTGCACGTCTCGTTTCTCTGTTTGATTTTTTTCGTTGTTCGAAAAAAAGTTCGTTTTCTATGTTTTCGTTTTCTATGTTTTCGTTTCTCATTGTGTTTAACGTTTCTTTTTTTTTGATGTCCTGTACCCATATATGCATGTATATACACACATATATATATATATATATTTATATTTATATTATATTATATATATATATATATATATATATATATATATATATATATATATATAAATATATATATATAAAGGGCATTAACTGTGTATTAATGCCTCACGCTATCGAGGGATTAAATAAGTAAAAAAACTACCCAAAAACTACACAGTTAATACCCTTTATATATAATTAAATATATCTATGAAGAAACGATGAATTTTTTCATTACGAAATTTTTCGTTATTTTTTTCATTATGAGGTTTTTTTCACGCTGACTACTTGATAAATTTATCCTATATTATATTATATTATATATATATATATATATATATATATCACTTTAGTGAATATTATGTCATTTTTGTCAGACTTTGCATATGTGAGTCTATTATCGTCCTGTAACTTTATCCCCCTATCATCCTGTTCTTTCTCTTTCAGAGGTTGTTTCCCTCTTTCCCGTTTTTTTAAGTATACACACACTTTTCTTACTCTTTACTCCTTCCATACATTCTGTATCCCTTACTCATTACTTCTTTTACTTCTCACCTGTTTACCGTTTTCCTTTTTTGGATAAATTCATCTTTTTCACTTCTCTCTGTCTCTCTCTCTGTCTCTCTCTCCCTCCCTTTCTCTCTTTATCTCATATTATTACCTCCTTTCTTCCGCGCCTTCTGCTTCATAACCCCCATCACCGATATGCCTTGACCTTGAGAAGAAGCAGATTAGAGATTCTAAATCTTCAACAAACAAATAAAACAAGCAAAATCAAACATAAAATTGTAATAAATAACAAAACAAAAATCATGATATCAAATACTTGGATTTGATATGGGAAATATATAATTGCTGATATACCGTTTACATTGGAAGGTCTTATTGACATAACGATATCGCTATGTGGTATCAACCAAAGAATGGAACAACGTTAAACATAACTGTATAGATATATATATATATACACACATACACCCACTCATGTATCTATACGCACGCCTCTGTGTGTGTGTGTGTGTGTGTGTGTGTGTGTGTGTGTGTGTGTGTTTCTGCGTTTCCCCGTTCGCGTGTGTGACTATATGTATACAAACACACACACGCATATATGTATAATGCATACTTATATGTGTGTGTGCATATATATATATATGTGTGCATATATATATATATATGTGTGCATATAAATATATATATATATATATATATATATATATATATATATATATATATATATATATATATAAGAATGTGTGTATATATATATATATATACACACACATTCACACACACACACACACATATATATTTATGTATGTACAAAGCATACTTATATATGGGTGTGTGTGCATACAAACATATACAAGTACGCATTTGTGAATATATATATGTATGTTTATGTATGTATATATGCATATATGTATACATGTATGTATGCATGAATGCATGTGTGTGTGTGTGTGTGTGTGTGTGTGTGTGTGTGTGTGTGTGTGTGTGTGTGTGTGTGTGTATTAGCATTGGTGGTTATGATATGTGCGTATACAATCTACTACACGCAGACGTTCACCCACTCTCCGATATTTTCTTACTCGCACATGCAACCATGTGTGCATGCACAAATTCACATTAGTGCACATGTATTGTACAAAAATGTATCGCAACGTTATACGAATTGCTGCACCATTGTATAAAAGCAAATAAACAGAAAATCAAGTCTGTAATAAGATTTCAATCCCCAGCTATCTAGAATTTTTCCTTGAAACAGTCATTTCTACCGAACAGCAATAACATTTTCATGATGCTAAAACTGCTACACAACCCATGTATATATTGTAATGTGGAGCCAACGTTCTGATACATAAAGGCAATATATATTAATTGGCTTAATTAATTCATTCAGGAATAAGAACAATGACGTCTTAAATAACTAATTCTTGAATAAAAAGGTAGGGGAAATAACTCCGAAATTTTAATAATTTTTATTTTTTGATTTGCTACAAGAAGTATGCTAGCGCTCTTTTTACTATTCACCTTTTATGCAACAGGTGTCTTCGTATCATACTGTCGTTCAATGCTCGAAATGAGGAGTAGATACGAGCCGACAACTGATGAAGGATCGTTCTTTCTGTTACTTGTCCTGTTTTCCATTTGTTTCTCTCGTTGTTTGCGTATTGAACTCATTTGTTTTCATATTTCACGTTGTTTACTGTTGGCGACGTCCTGTACCCATATATGCATGTGTATATATATATATATATATATATATATATATATATATATATATATATATATATATATATATATATATATATATATATATATATGGATAGATAGATAGATAGATAGATAGATAGATAGATAGATAGATAGATAGATAGATTTGAGCCTAGAAGGGAGATTCTATGTGGTCGTTCGAATACTTGAAATAGCAGCCATATTTACTTCGAATAATACCTCGATGTCTTATAATAATAACTGCACACATCGGACAATATAACCTTCACATATGATGAGATGGTCTCTTCTGGAACGCCTTTAATCGTGCGCACGTGTGTGCGTGTGTGTATAATTATATATATAATACACACACACATACCTATACATACACACATACGCATAAATATATTTGTGGATTTACCACGCCAAAAATAATTTCATGCGATGCATCACACTTATCAAGCTTTCCACTTTAAAATGTCGGTAATCAGTTGCCATTTTGGATATGACTGCGTAAGGTTGCACTTAACTACAAGACTTGAAACGATATTTGAAGGTATGGAGTGAGATACAAGATACACACCTCTCCTTATCTGAGTATCTTGCATCTGAGTATCATTCCATACCACTAAACAACGTTTTAAGTCTCGTAAACGTACTTTCCCAGTCCAAACTTTTAAAAGTTACAGTATTTTAAAAGTCATATACATATATATAAATATATATATATGCACACACACACTGAGGGAGTGAGGGAGGGGCGGGAAGAGGGGAAGTTTAAAGTAACAACTTACACTCTGGTGGACTTGATTGTTAAGAACGACGTACTTTGGCTACGAATTACAAAGAACCAGTGATAGAATTTTATCAATTCTTCTGTCCATGCATTTCCGTAGTAAAGTGTTCATTATAACCACTGTCGCTGGTTCCAGTACTATTTCCACTGCTAAAACTTATAGCTTTATTTACCGTCTCATAACTAGGATATATAACTAACTCTATTTGATGTACAATTTATGATTTTACTTAAATAGCAGAGATATCCCACAGTGAGGTGACAACATGAAGCTGAAAACACAGAAATAACATTTTGAAACTTTTGATGAAGCTTTTAAACGTTTATATAACCTAGACAGTTGCTGCTAAGAAAATCAAGATAAACGTAAGAAAGCTAGGATAGATGAACTATGAGTGTATATGTAGCGTTTACATAGCCCTAGACGATCCCGATTTGCTTTCAATATTGTGATATATATATATATATATATATATATATATATATATATATATATATATATATATATATATATATATATATATATATATATATACTTGGAAAAGGATGCGTGGCGTTCGATCATATAATAATATCAATAATATATAAATATATGCATATATACATACATATATGTACATACCTACATATATATGTATATATACATGCATATATGGGTACAGGACATCAAAAAACGTAGATACAATGAGAAAACGAAAACATAAAAACAAAAATATAGAAAACTAACTTTTTTTCAAACAACGAAAAAAACAAACAGAGAAACGAGACGTGCAACATAAAGAGTATACCCCTTTGTTGGTTGTCCCTGCTTCATCTACTCCGCGTTTCGAAGGCAAGGACAAGACGTGACTTCGTTGAAACAATTCTTCCCGCAAGGCAAATTTTAAAAAATTGAGATTTTTTGCAGAGTGTGAAGGTGGTAACAAAAACAGGACGGTGAGAACAAGACGTTTTTGATGTCTTGCACCTATATATGCATGTATATATATATATGTAGGTATGTACATACATGTATGTATATATGCATATGTCTTGTTCTCATTGTCCTGTTTTTGTTACCACTTTCACCCTCCGCAAAAAATCCCAAATTTTTAAAATTTGCCTTGCGGGAAGAACTTCAACGAAGTTACGTCTTGTCCTTACTTTCGAAACGTGGAGTAGATGAAGTAGGGACAACTGATGAAGGGGAATGTTCTTTATGTTGCATGTCACGTTTCTCTGTTTGTTTGTGTTTTTTTTCGTTGTTCGGAAAAAAGTTCGTTTTCTACGTTTTTGTTTTTGTTTTCGTTTTCGTTTTCTCATTGTGTCTACGTTTTTTGATGTCCTGTACCCATATATGCATGTATATATACATATATATGTAGGTATGTACATATATGTATGTATATATGCATATATTTATATACTATTTATATTATTATTATTATTATTATTATTATTATTATTATTATTATTATTATTATTATTATTATTATTATTATTAAGTAGTTTTATTTTTATAACGTGCTTTCACTTCACTACCGAGCGCAGCTCTGTGCGCCTTGGGTATGTGCTGTGGTTTGCTGTGGTGCTCTTATGTTTACTGTATTGAAAGTGTTTTGCGTAGAATGTGTGCAGTACCCAGTAGTGCAATTTTCTGTATGTTATATATATTTGTAAGTCCTGGTGTTTTTGTTATGTATTTGTCTGAATATTTTTTTATTATACCTAAGGCACCTACTATGATAGGAATTGTTTCTGTTTTTAGATTCCACATTCGAGTTATCTCTATTTCCAGGTCTTTGTATTTTGAAAGTTTTTCCATTTCTTTTAGAGAAACGTTGTCATCTGCTGGTATTGAAACATCAATTAGAAGGCATTTTTTTCCTTCATGATCTTTGACAACTATATCTGGTTTATTTGCCTTAATTTCTCTATCTGTGTGTATTGGCATATCCCAGAGTATGGCTGCTTTCTCGTTTTCTGTGACCTTTTCTGGCGTGTGTTTATTATTATTATTATTATTATTATTATTATTATTATTATTATTATTATTATTATTATTATTATTATTATTATTATTATTATTATTATTATTATATAACAATAACAATGAATACGAAGAATGGCGCATCGGTACATTCTTAAAAATATTTTATTTTTATAGTTACTTATACCGCATAATTGGTCTAGATACGACCTGAAAATATTCATAATCCAGTGAAGTGAACCTAGGATTTATTCATCGGATGAATTACAGGTGCTACTTATCTCTCGGTTAGCCTGAACTCGGACGATACTTGACTACTCATACAGTACCCGCCTGGATAATTTACCCCTATATATGTATGTATATATGTATGTACACACACACACACACACACACACACACACACACACACACACACACGTATATATATATATATGTCAATTTGCTTCGAGGATATGTTAACCTCATAAAGGGATGGTTACATCCAAAGAAATATTGGTTCTGCACCCAGAATTTTTGAGAAATGAAATTTCCTTAAACCAATAGGTATATACTAAGCATATAATTCATGTTCAGTTAATTGAAGGAAAGAAACTGGAAAGTTGAAAGTTAATAAATATTTTTCATTAAAATATTGATAATCTTTACTTCTTACAGTTTTCATTAGTACCCTATAAGTAAATGATTAAACTATCATTTCATGCCAGCAGAATCTGCTGGCATGGACTGATAGGTCGGCATGTAAGATCTTAAGGCGTATCTTTTTCTCTGATGAAATTATGCTCATAGCAATTTTTTAATAATAAATAATTATTAACTTTCAACTGTCCATTTTATTTCCTTCAATTAACTGAACATGATATATATATATATATATATATATATATATATATATATATATATATATATATATATATATATATATATATATATATATATATATATATATATATATATATATATATATATATATATATATATATATATATATATATATATATATATATATATATATATATATATATATATATATATATATATATATATATATATATATATATATATATATATATATATATATATATATATATATATATATATATATATATATATATATATATATATATGTGTTTGTATGTGTGTGTGTACACATAAAAACACACTCCACACTTAGATGGGTGGTGTATTGAGAAAATCGGTAGTGCATCGAACAAAGTGCTTTATGGTATTTAGAAACGTTCTTTTAGTTTCTGAGTTCAAATCCAGCTGATTCCAATTTTCCCTTCCCTCATTACGGAGTCGATGAATTAAAGTGCCAGTCAAGTTCTGGGTATATTTATAATTTTTTAAGGTATATTTGATGTCAGAAAATGTAATGCAAGTTTTTTAGCAAAAGATTTTTTGATCGTATCTTCGATCGATATCATAAAAATATTTATTGATCGTATACTTTTGGATCATATGTATTTCTAGATAAACATCTATTTCTTAACATTAATATTTGGGCTGTATTATCTTTGCATCATTTCTGCTTTCGTTATCTGAAGTTTATCGCTAGTAAAAATCTGCTATCGGTAACGATATTCAAATGTTATGCGTTGACTACGTGTATAGTGGTATCTGAGGTCAAACACCTTAAGCTTCAAACAATTCTATGCAGATCACACGATCCTTTATTCCTCTGTATTCAATGATTTTGTTTCTTGTCAGATATCCACTTATTCCATCAACAAGGACCTCTACTGTGGATTTTCAATGGAAAACTGACTATCAAACAACACTTAACAAGATCAAACCATATTGATTGCTCTCTACTTCGAAGAAAATTTTCTAAATTAAAATAAATTGCGTCTTATAACAGCTAGGAACATCAAGGACGATACGATTTTCTCTTTAGAACTTAAAAAAATATTTCGATATATTATTACTGTCTTAATTATTGTGTTCGTTTACTAGTTTCAGTTATTGGATTCTGGCCATACTGGGGCACCGTATTTAAGCGTTTTAGTCTATTATATATCTACCACTGGTTGGCTACTGGTTTATATATCGAATGGTTAAGTTACTTTTCAGTGTAAAGGATCGCCACTTAACTCACTAGTATCTACATACATTTATATACACACATATGCATACACATACACTGGAATTCCGCACTATCTCCGTCAAACAAATTCCGCCAAAATGGTATTGATCAATACTTAGCTAAAGTAGAAGATACTCAATGTACCTACACAGTGGAATAGAACTTCTAACCCTATGGTTGCAAAACAAATTTCTTAAACACAGATCTTTTTAGCATTTTAATCCTTGCTGACATTTTCAGGCAAGTGAGGTCGATGTGACTGACTTTCAACTGTTGGGAAAACATGGGCAACGGAGAATGCAAGAGTGTTAAAGCTTTGCATACTAGGCATTGTATTCGTGTTAATAATTGAGACTGTGATAATTGAGATATAGAAATGAAGGATAGAGAAGGAGATGCTGGCAAATCAAAAGTTGATCCGTAATTTGCTTATTCAGATGAGCAGAGACAGTTGAGGTATCGACAGATAAGAAGAAAAAATATGGAATACGACATGTGCTAGTGATGTAGTGTCTTTGAGTATGAAGTATTACCCATAAGTCGGATAGATTTGTTTTGTTTTGGATCCGGTGTAATATGTATGTATAACACTTACTCTGTTCAAAATATGAGTCATATACTAGAATTGATGCACACATTATCCATTTTATAAGGTTAGCGAATGCTCAATGATGAAGTAGTTTCGGGCCTTGAAAAGAACTAGCTTCTGAAATGCAGTCTTTGCAATGTTATATATGTATAGCCTACATCAGCTATTATAAGATTTTGTGAAACCTAGTAAGTGGAAGTTGAGCAGTTCTGCTTCAATTCGGTTACGTCCGGGTGATTTGCTGATGTCAAGAACAATAAAATTATTTTCGTTATCTAGAATGAAATAAACTTTGGCATTTTACCGTAATTTGGGTAAATTCCAGTGGAATGAGAGGAAGACTAAAGAATTTAAAGAGGATAGGAACTAACTCCGGAGTACACTATTTGAGACTAATCTTCAATTAGTGTGGCATTATTGGGCTAAAGTGACCCGTAAAATTTCCTGATATAGTGATTTTGGGCCCGAGATAGTAAGGCGCATTGGTTTAATAACATAGGTTTCAAATCTTGGCACAAAGCAAGCAATTTCGGGGGGAGGGTGTAAGTCGATTACACCAACCCCAGTACTCAGCTAATACTTATTTTACTGAGTCCAAAAGGATGAAAACATGAAAGGATGAAAGGCAATACCGCTGAGCATTTTGCTCAGTGTGCTAACGATTGTGCCAGCTCGCTACCTTAATATTTTATACTACCACAAATTAAGGCAGTGAGCTGGCAGACGTGATAAGCGTGCCGGACAAGATGCTTAGCGGCATTTCGTCCGTCTTTACCTTCAGAGTTCAAATTCTGCCGAGGTCGATATTGTCTTTCATCCTTTAGGGGTCGATAAAATAAGTACCATTTAAGCACTGGGTCAATGTGCTCAATTTAATCTCTTCCTCAAAATTCTGGACTTGGTCAACATTTGAAACCAATATTACCGTAAGTTAATGTTCCTTTGAAGATCAGCGATCTGTTTTTTTTAAAATATTTTCTCAACCCACGATAACATTTAAAAAAAAAAATTGGCTTTTGCTTACTGCATTAGTAACTTCAAGATCTCAAGATGCTGCCCAACACCCGTAGAGAAGAATATAAAGATATAACTGACGTTATTCGCCAAAAAACGGTGATTTGCTACTTTGTATTATAAATAATCACCCTGATGTCCTTGGTCATTGTTAACATCATCTGTGTATCAAAACTAATCAAACTTTCCAAAATGGATGCTCTCGATAGCTGGAAAAGTAGTGAGTTCCCTCCCCGTTTTCACTATATATCGAATACGGAGCGGACTGAATAATCAGCTGGAGGTGGTGTCCTCCAGGGGTTAAATAGTAGTATTGTTTGTTCTTAGTGAACGCCTATGTTTAGATGGTGATAAACATTACTTCTCAGTATAGATACTGCTTTAGTCTCTTATAGAGATTTTCTTAACGAGCTAGCTTGCTTGTTAATCAAATATTGTTTGTTAAATAGTGAGTATTTGAAAAAAAAAATCTTTTCTCGAAGCATTTCATTAAGAATACATTTCAATTGTTTGTATTCTGCACCTTCCTAGTTTACAATGCATTTATCGTTGCTGCTGTTATGGTTACCGGCAGTTAAATGTAAAAGATCAAGCATAGTAGCATAATAGCACATTATTGTTTGTCGCACTTAAGGTCAACATGTGTATTTTCAAAATATGTCCATGTACTGTTATTTGTACACAGCTCTCACTTTGTGAAAACAAATGCTGTTCTTTGACGTATTATCTTTCGTGAAATAATTCGGCTTTGTGTGAAGTTCATCCTGGTATGTTTTCATTCTATTCATATAACTAGTGTACTGATCTCTTTCAGACTCCCACCCATATTATAGCGATTATGCAAGTTATTATTCAGTTCGTAACTCCAAGAAAAATCCTCTTTGCAGCTCTGGTTCTTCTATGACTAAAACTAATAAAATTCTGTTTATCTTTTCCGATATTGTTTACTTTCGGTTATTCCCCACAAGTGAAACTGTCGTGTCAAACTACATTGTAACGATTCTCCGTATGGTGAATTCAGGTTTGAATATCAGTATGATTTTGAACAAAAAGATTTTTTTCATTGAATGTGTTCAGAACAATATACAGCAATTTAACAAGGCGGATATGTGTGGTATTAATGTTGGAGATAGTATTCAACGAAAATTCGATGAAAAGTTTCTCACGCCAAGCATGTGCCTGGTCAACAGTCGAGTCGTGTGTACAATGTATGTATGTATGTATACATGTATGTATGTATGTATGTATATGTATTTGTATGAATGTATATATGCATGTATGCGTATACGTATAAAAGTGTCTGCACAAGTATACATGACCCTGTATACTTGCAACCACGTCATTTAGCGTGTTGTGTGTTTTTACTTATGTGTGTGCTTGTGTATTTGTGTGTATGTACATATTAGAGGCTAAGTTTCTAGACTATTTTGCCACAATAATCATAGGTTATAGATCTAAAGTTATAGTCCTGGTGTAATATCTGCAGACTTCTCATTTGCCCTTTTATTTTAATTTTATCTGTAACATTATATTAACAGCTGCGGAACATCACTTGATGGAGAAATCAGTTGATCAGCAGCTGTTAACATGACGTCAGTTGGGCTTACAATGTACAGAAATTTCAAATTCTTCTTCGCAGAATTCAAGCCGATTACAAAGAAAGTGACAAGGATTCATTGTTTATGTCAGGGCAGATTCAAGGATTTGTGATTATAGTGAGTGTATGTCTGCATATATGTGAATATGAATGCTTAAGGCTGAATATGCTCGCAAACGTATAATGGGTGTATTTATGCAATGGGTGTGTTTATGTATGTATTTCCGCATACCACTGTGCATGCTTATATGTATATATGTATGTGTGTGTATATATGTAAACAGAAAAATAGAGACATAATGACAAACAGAGAGGATGGAGAATATATATATATGTATGTATACACACACACACATAAAGTTTCGATTTATAACGCTGAAAGTATCAGAACGTTGATGGCCTAGTATGTAAGGCATAGAGAATTTAGTCACGAGGTGAGTGGTTCGCACCCTATCATCCGCATTAGATGGAATCGGTGGCTAAAGCACTTCACACCGAAATAGTCTTCTTCATCAAGTTGTAAATATAAGATTTAAGGAAACAAATATTTAGAGGGAAAAAAATTCACAAGGGAATGTTTTCTTCTTTTAGAAAGACTACAAATATCTTGATTATATAATTTAGGTACGAATTTACACTCATCAAACTTAACATAATGTTATATAACAAAACTAAGAATAGCATAGATATAGATTCGTCAAACTCAATGGTATTGTATCCTCAGCTGCATAGAATTCTTCGTAATTAATGAATATATTCACCTAGTGAGGGTTGTCAGTGCATCATAAAGGAGATAATGGTTTATATGTGTGTGTGTGTGTGCACAGTATGTTAAAGAAGCTCGCTTCACAACTATCACTCGTTTGGTCCCACTGTGTAGCATTTTGGGCAAATGTGAGTGAATAAACAGAATCCACCTCACAGAGGATTATTACTGAAATTCAAAAGGTACTCTTTTGTCATTCTTTGCAGCACGCTGATTCTGCTTGTGGAATGGTTAGCCACTTAGATAAGACACATAGGCAGGGTCCCGGTTACTGGAAGCTGAACGCCAGGCTTACAGGAACCGGATTAGCCCATTAGTTAAGAGAGTATTGACGGGTGCCATCATCAACAACAGATGGTGGTATGCCCTAAAGAAAGCAATTAAAGCAGAATCGGTTAGGTACAGTAAGGTCCTAGCATTAGACCGAAATAGAGGGAGACCTAGTTAAGAAATTAGAAGAGGCACTTAAAACTGGCATCGGGTCCAACGTACTGGCGGTGAGGTTGGCCCTCGACCAACACTTCAACGCCAAACAGGAAGGATGCGTTGTCAGAGCTAGGATGCGTACTCTGAGGAACGGAGTTGGAGCCGCCCGAGAGGCCCGAGTGGCGGAGACGCAACGAAGCAACAGAGCCACCATTAGGTCACTTACAGATGAACAAGGGTGCGAATTACTCGAGCCTGAAAAGATGAGTGAGGCCTTTCAACAACAATTTGCCCGACTGTTTGGGGTAACTGGTGGGTCAGAACGCAGAGTGGACTTTAGTGCCTACCTGCATGGCCTGCCACCACTCTCAGCAAGAGAGGCGGAGTGTTGTAAAAGACCCATCACAGCCGTGCACGTATGGGATGTGATGGTAGGCTGCGCGGGAGACAAGTCACGAAGCTTGGATGGTCTACCCTACGCACTTTACGAACTTTATTGTCATATGCCAGACTTGTTTGGAGGCGTCTTGACAGCTGTCTACTGCAACTGGTAGAAAAACAGGAGTATCCCCGTCTTTGTAAAAAGCGAGGAGTGGTGGCACTGCTAAAGACAGATCCAAACAAGGGGAACGTCATAGATAATTTCAGGCCCATCACTCTGCTCAACGCAGATTTGAAAATTTTGGCCAAGGTGTTAGCCGAGAGGCTGGCGCTTGTCATCGAGAAACTAGTCGACAAGACGCAAACGTGCGCCGTGCCGAGCTGGAGTATGCGCTACATCATAGACAAGGTGGTTAAGGAACCTGGCATGGGTGGGGCACTGATAAATTTGGATCAATCAAAAGCTTTCGATAGAGTAGACCATCACTACTTGGAGGCTGTCCTCATAGCGGCTGGTTTCGGTCCCATCTTCCGCAGCTGGATCGCTGCCTTATACAACGGCATCCGCTTGGTAGTTCGCGTAAATGGTCATCTATCCAGACCATTTAACATCATGCGTTCGGTTCGTCAAGGATGCCACCTCTCGTCGCTTCTGTACGTATTGACTCCTGAGCCTCTACTGTGGAAGTTGGCGACGCTGAGAGGCATCCCGCGAGAACTGGGATGCGGGAGGAGCGTGTCTGCATACGCGGGCGATGTCACCGTCATAGTGTCGAGCTACAAGCATATCGACCTGGTCGGCGAGACACTAAAAGAATACGAAGCGGTAACGGGAGCAAAACTTAACCGGCAAAAGTCAGTGGGCTTGCGGCTCGGCACCTGGAGAAGCAAGCCCATTCCATCCAACAGCGTCTCCATCGTAGGACGCTGGACTGACGGACCGGTTAAATTGCTCGGAGTCTGGTTGGGTCCGGACCTCTAAATGGAGAAGAACTGGGGCGAAATATTGACTAGGGTGGCCACACTCACCCAGCAATGGGCCGATAGGAAGCTATCCCTAAAAGTTCGAGCGGAGGTGGCCAACGCATACATCGCATCCATCATCGATTACTGTCTGACCGTCGTGCCTTGTCCCGACCCTACCATCACCAAACTGAAACGCATATTCCGCTTCTTGTGGAAGGGAAGCGTTCCGATGGTTAGGCAACCCATTTGCTGTCAACATCCGCTAAATGGAGGGCTAGGCATGCCGTGGTTAAAGATGCGCAGACACGCGCTGAGACTACAACATCTCCGGCGCTTCATAGACGACGGTGAACAGGTATGGTCGCCGTTTGTGCAGCGCGCTTTCCCGCAGCTCGTCTCCTTGGTCGAACTGCAGTCGTGGATCAAACAGAGACCGAGGCTAGGCGAGTGGTACTGCGTTGCTCTCAAGCAACTCTGCCGTCCGGGACCAAACTTGTGCGACTTCATTACAACAAAGGCGTTCTATAGAGGATTAGTGGAGGGGAGGTGCGACGACGTTCTCGGGCAGAATCTGGGTGTTGACGAGGAACACCTGACCCGCCTGTTCAGGACAACTTTCAGGCCGGGATTTATGGACAATCACCAAAGATACCTAGCTTGGCAGTGCTATCGAGAAGCATTACCCGTTCGGAATAAGCTCTACAGGCACGGTTCGAGACACACCGGACCGACTTGCCTGAGATGCGGTCAGAGCGATGAAACCATTCTGCACGCACTCATGCAGTGTCCAACCATTTCAGACCTGTAGGCTTATGGCGAACGACTGCTGCCACGTGTGTTACGAGTCCACCTGTCGACCGAGTCTATCGTGAAAATTGCTCCGCCACCTTCCCTCAACTGAGAAGGCAAGGCAGTCTTCATCGTACTGGTGGCCATGGTGAAAGAATGTATGTGGTGGACTTGAGCGAAATGATTAGAGACAAACACTTACCTCTCTGGCCAATCGCTCCTCAACTTTTTCAAGTACCACTTGAACAGGAAGGTGAGAATGGGGAGGCAGGTTTTGTCTCGTGAAAGTTTAAAAAAAAGGTGGGTGAATGTAGCAAAGGCGGTGTGTGCAAGTGACGAAACCACTTTGAGCGTGATCCTGTAAATCGAAAAAAGAGAGAGTACTTAGCTCTCATGTGTTTATTCCCTCCCTGCCTGAGGTTACCGTGGTTTTTCCCGTGGGCTTTCCTTTCCACGAAACCTAATCTTACTTTTTACATTTTAAAAATTCTTCTGTGATACATGATCCCTTTTGATCGTTTTTTTTTTCGATCCCTTTTGATCGGAATTTTACTTTTTTTTTCTTATTTTTCCCCTTTTTTTCATTTTCGAAAAGAAAAGCTCTACATTTGTAATTGTCCCCTCTGTGTTCAGTCCTGGCTAATAAAGAAAGTTATCTATTTATCTATCTATCTGTCTGTCATACACACAAATAAGTAAATATATATAGATATGTATATACACAAGAGAGAGAGGGGGAGAGAGAGAGAGAGAGAGAGAGAGAGAGAGAGAGATAGAGAGAGAGAGAGTGAGAGTAAGAGAGAAAGGGAAGAGGGAAAAGGAGGGTGAGAAAGAGAGTGAGAGAAATACTAAGGCAGTAACACGAGATGAATTGATTACTGGACAAGATGTGACAAGAAATGAAACACAGAATACAGATATATACAAATATGGTATATATGAAAGGCTGGTGGTGCTAGAAATATATTACATATTACGGCACTATTGGCAATACTTACTTCAGATAAACCTATTAAAATATATATCCGAGTTGGTTGTTATTCCAGTTTTTTTTATATCCTTCTTCCATTACTGATTGCAATAGAGATTTTTTTTTACATTCAGAATATTCTATACCTTCGCCCCACATCACCACCACAAACACTACAAAAAAATAAAGGAAAACGACATAAAATATAAAATATACTGTAATACGATAATAATAAACAAGTTTAAAGTGTTATGTTTCACGTTGAGACGTTTAAATCTATGTGCATGTGTCTTATAAGTCACATTCCCATCTAATAGTCTCTCCCCGTCTCCCCCCTTCTGTCTCTCTTTCTGCTAACACGTCGCCTTAATAATAATAATAATAATAATAATAATAATAATAATAATAATGATGATGATGATAATAATAATAATCCTTTCTACTAAAGGTACAAGGCCTGAAATTTTGGGGGGAGGGATAGTCGATTACATCGACCCAGTGTTTAACTGGTACTTATTTCCTCGATCTCCGAAAGGATGAAAGGTAAAGTCGACCTCGGCGGAATTTGAACTCAGAACTTAAAGACGGACGAATTGCCGCTATGTATTTTGCCCGGCGTGCTATCGATTCTGCTAACTCGCCGTCTTACCAACAACAACAACAACAAACAACTTGAGAAAAAAATATATGGAGAGAATGTGTCAGAAAGATGTAGAGCCTGTAGAACTTGGAACGAGACAGTGGCGCACATTGTGACAGAATGTCCCAGGTTGGAACTGGAAGAATATAAGAAATGGAGACACAACCAGATCGTAAAAGTTATAGAGTGGAAACTGTGCCAGAAATGGGGATTTGCAGTTGGAAACAGATGGTACATTCAAGTAGAAAGCGTGCTGGAGTCGGAGACATGTAACATTTTGTGGGGTTTTCCTATTCAAACGAACAAGAAATTAGAAAACAATAGACCAGATATAACGATTGTAGATAAGGAAAAGCGAAGTTGCTTACTTATCGACCCATCATACCGGTTTGATTCCAGGATCGTAAAGAAAGAGGAAGAAAAAAATACAGTCCCTTAAAATTTGAAATAGGAAAAAAAATTGGAGCATGCGAATAGTAAATGTCATGCCTATAATAATTGGGGCGTTGGGAACAGTAAGCCAAAACATAGACAAATAGACGAGGGAGATTGAAATAGAATGCCCGGTAGAGTTCCTACAGAAAGTTTGTCTCTTACTGATAGCAAGGATTATCAGGAGAATTCTAAGCACTTGAAAGACTGCTGAAAACTTGTGGATACCTAAGGTTACAGGTAGTAACTCGCTATCCATATAATTCCTACCAGGAATAAGACCGAACCTGAGCCAAACCAAAATAACAATAATAATAATGATAAAAATCATCATCATCATCAACATTATTATTATTATTATTATTGTTCAGTAGTTTTATTTTTATAACGTGCTTTCACTTCACTACCGAGCGCAGCTCTGTGTGCCTTGGGTATGTGCTGTGGTTTGCTGTGATGCTCTTATGGTTACTGTATTGAAAGTGTTTTGCGTAGGATGTGTGCATGTTATTATTATTATTATTATTATTATTATTATTATTATTAGCGGGATTTCATCTACTGCTACGTTCTGAGTTCAAATTCTACCGAAGTCGACTTTGTCTTTCATCCTTTTGTTGTCAATAAATTAAGTACCAGTGAAACACTGGGGTCGATGTAATCGACTAGTCCGTTACCCTAAAATTTCACGCATTGTGCCTTTAGTAGAAAAGACTGTTGTCATTATTATCATTTGGGCAATTCAACAATTATTTAAAGATGACGAGCTGGCAGAATTGTTAAAGCGTCAGAAAAATACCTTGCGGTATTTGTTCTACGTCTTTACACTTTGAGTTTAAATCCTGCCGAGATCAACTTTACCTTTCTTTCCTCTAGGGTCAATAAATAAAGTACCAGTCACGTATTGGGGTCGATGGTACCGACTAATCCCCTCCCCTACAATTGCTAGCCTTGTGCCAAAATTAGAAACTATTATTATTTAGCAAATATTGGATTGTCCGGAAAGTTCGTGCCGATTTATAGTAGCTTACTTTTCGACTTATTTGCCATGAAACCACCTCATTCTGGGAAGAGGGTATTTTCCAGTTAAAGGAAAGATGGAGACACATTGTGCAACAACGTGGTTCATATTTGGTTGATTAAAAATGTAATGGCAAGTATTTATTGACCTTTTTCTTTCCTTTAAAAATCGGCACGCTAATTTAATTAGCAGGAATTTTATCGTGAGGTTTGGTGACAAGTCTCCCCAAGTCTTAAAAATCTTCCCTAGGATACTTGCAGAATATAGAATGGTACTATGTGAACATGTCTCCAAACACTCATCAGATATGAAAAGTATATAGCATGACTATTAAATATTGACAGTGTATGCAATGTTCAGCAGTGGGAGACTAATGTGCACAACTCATTTACGTTGTAAGGTATATTGTATTGACTATGACATTTTACAACTGAACCATAGGAAAAGTAGTCTTTGCGACTGTTTTCTTTTTATTAGTGTAATGACAGGCAGGTGGAACACATATATACTTAGGTTTCGATAATGCTGCTTTCTAATGCGTGAACTAGATTTAATGTATCGAATTCATTTTTTAACAATCGGTCGCTTGAACTTGTCTAACAAGTATTGAAAAAAATCGATGTTATTCTAGGGAACTTCAATCGAAAACCTCGAGTTACTAGGGCATCGGACAACCGGCCGAAAAGATCTACCATAGTTACCATGATGAAATCTAAGCCTAGCTACAAACAGGCTCTTCAGAGTTGTATAATTCACAAATGTATTCAGAGGCAGTATCTAGGATTTTCCCGGGTGTCTTAAAAACTGTATCTTAGATCAGTAATCTGGTGCCTGAGGACTGTGGGATCTATTTCAAAACGGGGCACCAGTTTTCATTTATGTTTTATGTAGTGTTTTTGGTACCGAAAGACTTTCAAACTTCGTATACTTATCTATTTTGTGTTATAGAACAGAAAAAATTTTTTGTATTCGAATTTATTTCATGTAAAAAATTGTCTTATTTCGATAATTTCTACTAATCACTGACGTCTATTCAGTTGAAAACAGTTAGCGCTGTAACGGTGTATATCGTATTCATCCCCTAACCGTAACCCTAACCCTAACTAGACTGTTAACCCTAACCCTAACCCTAAAACTAACCCTAACTCTAGAATCCGAACTCTAAAATTGTTACACACATAGATACGCACAGCGTAATTTATTATATAAACAATATATGCGTATAAATTACGATTAAACCGGATGAAATATGTCACAGGGAATAACATTTTTATGACCGCCCAGCAGTAACTCTATTCAGCTGAATAGACGTCAGTGATTGGTTGAAATTACAGAAATACGACAACTTTCACATGGAATAACTTGCGATGTACGTTTTTTTGTTAAGAAGACTAAGAGTAAAAGATGTTTTATATGACACATTCTACCAGTGTACCAAGTTTCAATGTGTTTCGTTAGTGTTTCGTTAAGAAAATACTGGTGCCCCCGTTTTGAAATAGATCCGGACTGTGTCCGAGTATCTTAAAACTGTTATCTGATATCTTAGAACTGTAATCCTGTATCATGGAATTGTAGTACATAGATTCTATCATTGTAAGAAATTCACACATTTTACTGATTCGAGCTAAGTGCATGACTAGCACTCAATTCATCGACATGGTACCCTTTTTTCTATCCGGACGCATGAAACTTGAAAGATAAATTCGTCCTCGAGTTAGACTTTAAATCAGACGCAGAGAGACGAAAATCTAGAGAGTGAATATTTAATCTAGCACTTTTACTATTTTCTTTCTTTTACAATCAGAACTGTGATATGTGTGTGTTTGTGTATATAAACACACTATCATATACATACATACATACATACATGTGTGTGTGTGTGTGTGTGTGTGTGTGTGTGTGTGTACACGCTAACCCCAGGCAACTTTGTATTTGGAATATAGTATCAGAATTTTATATTGGGTAAGGATATAGAGAAAGAAAGAAAGCCAAATGAAAGAGAGACGAATTGAGTTGGTGGGTATGTACATGTGTATGTTTACGACAAGAAATAAAAGCAAAAAGAAAATATTTTTTCTTACGCTTATTTTATTCGATTAGAGAAATAGTCACGGGAAATTCTTAAGTTTAGAAATATATTTGCTTCCTGAAGGTAATATTCTGATAAATTCTATTCGAAATAAAATAATGATGAGAAAAAAAAAAAAAAAAAAAGGAAAGAAAAGAAAAGAAAAAATAGCGGCAAGATCTATGAGGAAAAAGTAATGAAAAATTGAACGAAAGGACGCTGAAAAAATGATATCTACAAATATTATTATATATATTATTACATTACATTTTTCGTGTATGTATTACATTATTTTGTCTTAATTTTAACTTGACTATTTTCTACAAACTTAGGACTATATGTTTGCAGAATTGCTAATACACAATAGAATATACAATACCCAGTTATTTCAATAAGCGATGCTGAAACTAAATAAAATACTATAGCTTTTTAAAGGTGGTCATTTAAGAATCAGACAAATGCCTCGCGGTAATTTTTCCGTCTCTTTGCGTATTTATATCCAAACACGGTCGAATTCAACTTTGCCTTTCATCTCTCTGGGGTCAAAAAATGAATTACCAGTCAAATACTAAAACTGATTGATTTTTCTGTCTCCTCTAACTCTCACCGAATGGAGTAATGAGCTTGATTCTTTCTCTGTCCCCTTCTTTCACTCATGCAGGGTGTATTGTATCAGGCTCCTGCAGGACTACATACGTTGTTCCTTGTTTCTAAGAAACGGATAAAGGTTGAACGTGGAGTAAGCAACCTCTTCTTATTTACTATACTTCAAACATTGGCAAAAAAGAAAAAAGAAAAAGAAACAGAGATGGAGACTGTGGACGGACTGTTTCACTATACGGCACAAGTAATCACTTCCTTTTTAAACCAGTAGAAAGTCTGTTACTGATAAGAAAGAGAAAATACAATCGTGTTTAGTTATGTTGCTTCATGTTCTGAGGTCAAATTTCACCGATTTCGACTTTGTCTTTGAACCTTCTTGCAGGATCGATAAAATAAGGTCAAATCAAGTACCAGAGTCGATTCAGTCGACTCATAGCCCTCTCATATGTCGTGTTTTGACCTTATGTTAAAATCATTATAACTGGTTACAATGTCAGAAACGGTAGAACGCCCGACAAAATACACCACAGTGTTTACTGTATTTTCTTTTTACATTCTAAGTTAAAATCTTACCAAGATTAAATTTGTCATTCCGAGTTTAAATTTGGCCGGTGTTGACTTGTCTTCTATCTTTTCTTTCTCCGGGACTGATGAAATTGAACATCAGTCGAGAACTGGAATCGATCAAATCTACTGACTATGCCTCTACCCAAAGGTGCGTAACCTTGTGTTTGGAGTGATCATTGATCTTTTTGGGAAAGAAGTGAATTGGCCGTGTAGTAGATTACTAATCTATATATTTATGCTATTTAATAAAGCTTGTTGCTAAATTGGTAGTCTAATGATGTTCTTCGTCAATATGGATCAAATTGAAAATAAAAACTGAAGAAAGGTATGGTAATGGTGAGCCAGAAGATGAAGGCAAGAAAATTGCTCCAGACAAGATTTAGACACTATTGATTTGGTCCTGTTTGTTACATTAATTGCTTGAGTTTCTATTCTGGTGTTTCAGAAATTATTGAAAACAAAGAGGTAATATTTATGCCTTGGTGATTTCGACGCTGGAGATGGCGAGGATTTATCTCCCCTCTTGCGATATATAAAAAAAATGCATTTTGTATCAAAATCCATTATAAGAGTTTCTTTCATGGTATCTATCGCAGTATAGTTCGTTTTAAAAGAGCATCCACGTTTAAGTGAGGATAAATATTATCTCACGGTATTTATACTGCCTCTGTCCCTAATATATATGATTGAAAATTAGGAAGCCCAGTGCTGTTATTTTTTTTTAAACCAATAATTATTTAATGAATAAAAAACAATTATGCTTCCTAAAATTCGGCTTTATAACAAGTCAGTGAGTAATTAAATACATAAACGGTCCAGTTCCATTCAAAGAGTTGTATGTCGGGTGAATTACGAGTTATACGAAATTTGAAATGTAATGGAAATACGTTCCCACATAAAGGTACTAAAGAACAAGAAATATTTAGATATAGGTAGCAGTAAAACAAAGTGATGTAAAAAAGAAATTAAATATTGACCACGTAGAAGAGAAAATAGTTTTGGTTTTTATTCGTTGAAGTTTTTCATATTCATTTATGCATGTGAAAAAGGATTGGGCAGATATCAAACACAGCTTTTGTTTGTTTATTATGATTCAACCGTTTAATGCATAGAATGAGAACTTCTATTGTGTCTGATATAATTTATAAGGCCTAATATATTTTGATATACTGTTAATTTGTACCAAAGTTCAACACAAATTCTTTTCTAGGCACAAGGCTCGAAATTTTGGGGGTGGAGGTCAATCGATTAGATCGATTCCAGTATACAACTCGTACTTAATTTATCAACTCCGAAAGGATGAAAGTCGACCTCGGCGGAAATTCAATACAAATTATTATGTATATTTATCACTTGACCGTGGAGGCGCAATGCCCCAGTGGTTAGGGCAGCGGACTCGCGGTCATAGGATCGCGGTTTCGATTCCCAAACCGGGCGTTGTGAGTGTTTATTGAGCTCCACGAGGCTCCGGCAGGGGATGGTGGCGAACCCTGCTGTACTCTTTCACCACAACTTTCTCTCACTCTTACTTCCTTTTTCTGTTGTGCCTGTAATTCATAGGGTCAGCCTTGTCACACTGTGTCACGCTGGATATCCCCGAGAACTATGTTAAGGGTACACGTGTCTGTGGAGTGCTCAGCCACTTGCACGTTAATTTTACGAGCAGGCTGTTCCGTTGATCGGATCAACTGGAACCCTCGACGTCGTAAGTGACGGAGTGCCAACAACTATCACTTGAGTCTGACAGTGATCTTTGTTTAGCAGGAAAAATAAGGAAAGACGAGCATGTGTTCCTCTCAATTTTCATAGTTGCAGGGGTACCCAATGTTTCTTTTTTTCTTTCTTTCTGTCTCTTCTTTCTTTCTTTCTTTCTTTCTTTCTTTCTTTCTTTCTTTCTTTCTCTCCCTCTCTCTCTATCTATCTCTCACCACAACTCTTTCTCTCTCTCTCTGGACCGGGATACCAATAATGTATTGCAGGTTTTGATCTGTGTAATATTGGTTTCAAATTTTGGCACACGGCCAGCAATTTCGGAGGAGAGGAAGTCGATTACATCGATCCCAGCGCTCAACTGGTTATTATTTTATCGACCCCGAAAGGATGAAAAGCAATTTGAATTCAGAACGTAAAGACTGACGAAATGCCGCTAAGCGTTTTGTCTGGCGTTCTTAACGATTCTGTCAGCTCACCACCTTTGATATGTGTAATATTAAAGCTAAGCACAATAAGCTAACAACACAGAAATATATTCCATTCAACATTTATATCTTGGAATATCTGTATGTTTTGCGTTCAAATCACACGTAGTTGATAATCATCTCTTCTGGGTCGATAAAATAAGGTGCCGGTTGAGTAATTGATCAGTTTAATCGACTACACCCAACACTAAAATGTGTGCCTGTTTTAGAAATTGATAATTATATTGTATTTTGTTGGTTTGTACAACTGAAACGTTACTGGGTGTTATGAAGAGATAGTTGCTTGTCTTGATAGGAAAACTGGTGCATTGAAAAGTTTGTTCAAGAAAGGATTTAAACTGTTCTAAAATTAACCGTGTACACGTGCGATGTGCGTTACTGGTACATTGCACCAATGTACAAGTGAAATGTGCATTACATCCTGAGATGAGAGTTGTTTGCCAATAAGTAAGATGTTTCTTGTTTAGTGTTCTTTGAGATGGACAAAGACATTGCTACTAATATGAAATGATGTCATCATTTCGAACAACAGATTGTAAGTTTTCTGAATGATTGGATTGTCTGTTGCTCTCTACGTAGAAGTGTCACAACGCTAGCTAACTTAAGTGGTGCAGTGAAAAAGACACGGAGTTGGTATGATTCGATAATAGCTGAATCAGTGCTTAGAGGATATTTGGAAATGTGAACTTGTCGATCACGAATAAATTTTCCTGGCTGGTATCTGTGAAAAGCCCATCTCATGTAGTTATACGGTTCACACTTTCTGAGAAATACGCTACAGTATGTCATAGTCGTGAGTTATAAAGTTCAGCAGTTGTTGATGTTAATTTATACAACACACACACACACACACACACACACACGCACACACACACACACACACACACACACACACACACACACACACACACACACACACACTGAGAACACAATTGTGTTCGAGTTTAACCTTTTTATTAATTATTTCCTTTGAGTCTATCAACGTTTCTAAACTCTTGATCTTTTCGCCTACATTAAGTGGTTGTTAGTGGTCTTTTTTGTTGCTGCTATTGCATAGTGGAGTGCCACTTACAGCCACTTCATCCAGAATATTATACCAGCAAGGTCTACAAATATGGATGAACGTTTTCAAAGAATTAATAATGAAATATGAGAAATCTTTAATAAAAGAAATTTCAACTCGAGCACAGTTGTATCTCCAATATAACTTGTTTGGAATAAAAGCTGTTCCTCACACACATTTGAATGCACGCACACACACATACAGATATGCACAATTAACTGAGTGTTACTTACATCATTTTGTACGACCTTAGATCTTCAATCAATTACATCATTAATATAGAAAACTCATTGAGAGCAAATGAGAGAAAGCCAAAATCTTAAACAAGTATATAATTGAATGGGGGCATGCAATGAGCAGTGCGTTTGAACTTTGGTAGCATGTTTTGGTATTATTAAATTTCCTCAGTGAAGTATACTCCTATCAATTCTTTCCAGATGTTAGAATGGCTGGAAAAAATACATGGAGATTCGGATTGAAAAATGTCCTTCACTGATTAGGCCACTCAAACAATGACACGAGAAAATTTATTAGGTATGTCTTCTGCATGAACATTAAATAGTTAAGTGGGATCAACATACTTCATGTAGTGAGAAAACACACACACACACACACACACACACACACACACACACACACATATATATTTGTTTTGCAAGATTTTTGATGTGAAATCGTGTGTTGAAACAGATGTTGTTGTACTTGGGGATGGTCATATTGCCAGTTTAGCCAATAAAAACACACGCACTGTATATTTGGTGTTAATTTGCTTCAGCTTTATATTACATTAATCTTAGTCTTATTTCGGCCAGAGTTCTTTCGTCACACACATGAACAAATAAATAAATAAAAACAAATACAAACGAACACGTATTAACAGAGAATATAGGTGATACAGACACTCCCCATACACACATGCACTTACAAAAGACACAGACACGTTGAAGGACACGCATGCGTAGACACATACAATAGGAATACAAAATACAAAATGGCTGATAGTTAGAAAGGTGAGACACACATAAGAAAGAAGGAAACAAAGGACCACTGATGAGGTCACAGAAGTGTGACGAAAGAACTCTGGCCGAAATAAGATTAAGATTAATGTAATATAAAGCTGAAGCAAATTAACACCAAATATACAGTGCGTGTGTTTTTATTGGCTAAACTGGCAATATGACCATCCCCAAGTACAACAACATATATATATATATATATATATATACATATATAATGTATGTATGTATGTATGTATATATATATGTACACGCATAAATATATACGTATATATATGTATTTATGTATATATATATATATATATATATATATATATATATATATATATATATATATATATATATATATATATATATATATATATATATATATTTATATATAAGGATTTACTTTTCGTAATGAGATAAAAAAAACCAAGGCTGTGTATTTTTTAGAACATTTATAAATAGGTCTTACAGCTGTTTCCAGGATATTTATTATATCTCTTCATCGGAGACGGTGTGAGAAGATGGTAAAGCAATTTAGATACGATAAGAAATAGAGAGTGAATGCAGGGATATTGTATTTGTAAATCCATTGTTTAGGTCACCTTAAACAGAACCCTTGATTCAATAACACTGTTTATAAACTCTGTCTTTGGAATGACCAATTTCAAAGACTGTTAGATTTTACTCATAGGGTATTGGAATCTTAATAATGGATTTACAAATGCAATCACCAATCTTAAAGTTATTGGATTTTACTGACAAGGTATTGGAATCTTATATGTATACCATTCTGCCTAAACAATGGATTTACAAATACAATATCCCTGCATTCACTCTCTGTTTCCTATCTTATCTAAATTAACTATTGCTTCACCATCCTCTCACACCGTCTCCGATGAAGGGATATAATAAATATCCTGGAAACAGTTGTAAGACCTTCTATTTATAAATGTTCTAAAATATACACAGCCTTGGTCTTTTTATTTCTTTACGAAAATCCTTATATTCACACGCTGATATATGACATACGTTGGAGCCCTTATTCGCATAACCACCGAACCTGGAGCTTAACTATGGTCTATTCTTAGCACTTACTCAGCATTACATGAAACCTCTGGGTCTAATTGACACCACTACCGCTCATAACCTCTCTCTCTCTCTCTGTATATATATATATATATATATATATATATATATATATATATATATATATATATATATATATATATATATATATATACATATATATGTATATATACATATATATATATATATGGTGTTTGGAGTGATCGCTAGTGATGGTAATGTTATGCCTCCATTCATCTTCCCACACGGCCTCAGACCCCACATGGTTGCCTACATTAAGTACCTGGAGGAGGTAGTGCTGGAAGACTCTATGTCTGGCAACAGGACTCTGCACCATGCCACACAAGCAGGAAAACCTAGTCATGGGTATCAGACAATTTCTGCGATCACGTAACCCCTAACATCTGGCTACCTAACTGCCCAGATTGCAACTCCCTTGATTATTATGTGTGGGGTGCAGTTGAGCGAGAGACTAATAAAACTTCTTGTAACACCAAAGATGAACTGAAGTTAAGGATTATGGCAGCATTCACCAACTTAAACAAAGAGACCATCCAGAAGAGTTACAGGAGATTCCAATGTCGTCTGGAGGCCGTGCTTGAAGCCAATGCCAATTGTATTGAATGACTTTACTCTTTAGTATTTCAAGATATTTTAATGTAATTTTGGTAAATATACGTGTTAAAATGAGATGTCTGTTATTTTCGTTTTTGCGTAATTTGGACGACAATTTATTCACTGCACCCTGTATATATGCATGTATGTATATATATATATATATATATATATATATATATATATATATATATATATATATATATATATATATATATATATATATACACATATATATATAGTCATGATAGATCGTTGACAAGTGACTATTCTTTTTTTTCTCCGTGTTTTTCTCCTTGTTTTCTCCGTATTCTTTCTGTTGAAGAGCGTAGCTCGAAACGTTAAAGACTTTCCGTATTCCCGAGCGTCATACTAATACATCCTTTTGTTGTTTACACCACCTGTCCTCGTCTGTTGTTTTTTTTTTCGGACATTCTCCCATATCTATCTATCTATCTATATATATATATATATATATATATATATATATATATATATATATATATATATATATATATATATATATATATATGTGTGTGTGTGTGTGTGTGTGTGTGTGTGTGTGTATGTATGTATGTATGTATGTATATGTATATGTATCTATACCTACATACACACATTTATATACATATACATACATGCATATATATATATGATATATATGTATATGTATATATATATATACATACATGATATATATGTATATATGTATATATATATATATATATATATAATAATAATACAAATGATATGTGAGCATATGCATATATACATACATATATGTACATACCTACATCTACATATGTACATATATGTATATACGCATCTGCTCACATATCATTTGTAGTATTATATTATCGAACGCCACGCGTCCATTTGCAAGTATATATATATATATATATATATATATATATATATATACATACATACATATGTGCCTATCGATCTGCTTATACCTTTATGTATGCGTCTGAGTTTGTAAACGTGTATATGATAACCATATCTTTCTTACGAAAACAAGTACAGCCACACACACACACAGTCACACACTGACACACAGACACATACACACACACGCATACACTATACCATACACACACTACATCGTATTGACGCTACGCAAAATATATCTACACACACACACACTCACACACACACACACACACACACACATACATTTGCAGACATGCGTATATGTTTGTTCGTGTGTGTGAATCTGTGTATGTATATACAGATATGTATAGACACACATACGTAAATAGAAGCATGTAGCCAAACTTCACACATTAGGCGCTTTCAGTGTGGAAGTTTATTGTTTGTGTATTGAAGCACCAGGTGACCGATAGACAGTTGACTCAAAGAACTTCGTTTAACAATGAATTGGTATGAACAGTCGGAGACAATAATAATAAAAAATGAAATATAAACATATACCAGCACACATGCACGCACGCACACACACACACACATACACACACACACGCACACACGCACACACACACACACACACACACGCACGCACGCACACACACACACACACACTCTCATGAAGAGGTGTGCGTACATGTATGCGTTTGTATATGCTTGCATACACTCATGCGTAGATATGTGTAAATATATAAGTATCTATCTATCTATCTATCTATCTATCTATCTCAGTGTATATAAATATGTATGTATATATACATGTGTGTATGTGTTAGTATGTGTGTGTCTGTGCACGCACATGTGTCGGCATACGCTAGTATATATATATATATATATATATATATATATATATATATATATATATATATATATATATATATATATATATATATATATATATATATATATATATATATATATATATATATATATATATATATATATATATATATATATATCTTTAGTCATGATAGATCGCTAACCACTACACACATTTTTTTCTCTCTGCTTGTTTCTCTCCTTGTTTCTTTCTGTTCCTTTCTGTGGAAGAGCGTAGACTCGAAACGTTAAAGACTTTTTCAATTCCCGAGTGTTATACTAATATATCTGTTTGTTTACTACATCACCTGTCTTCGTCTGTTGTTTTTCTGTGAATTCTCTCTCTCTCTCTCTCTCTCTCTCTCTCTCTCTATATATATATATATATATATATATATATATATATATATATATATATATATATATGTATATTTTAGAACATTTATAAATAGGTCTTACAGCTGTTTCCAGGATATTTATTATATCCCTTCATCGGAGACGGTGTGAGAGGATGGTTAAGCAATAGTTAATTTAGATAAGATAGGAAATAGAGAGTGAATGCAGGGATATTGTATTTGTAAATCCATTGTTTAGGCAGAACGGTATGCATATATACGTACATGTATGTGCATACCTACGTCTACCTGTATATATAGGTGCATATCTGGGTAGAGGACATTGCAAACAAAACGTAGACAAAAAAATAATAATAACCAGAGTACAGAACACGCACAGGCCACAGAGAACATTTTCCTTCATCAGCTACCCCATTCTAACACAGGTGTAGGTGTGTATATATATAAAAGAAAAAAACAAACAAACGAATGTGAGGACGTAGCATAAGGAATGTATTGATATAACGTTTGGTGAAGCACACACACACACACACACACACACACACACACATATATATATATATATATATATATATATATATGTATGTATGTATATAGAGTATGCATGAAACAATAGAAATCAAAATAACCATCTGAACATAGGTAGTATATGTGTTAACAAACGTGTATCGGCATTAGCCATGCGATTTAGTCTTGGAGAAGACCTTACAAACTTTTGGGTGTTATAAATATAACATGCTGGAATAACAACTTGTTAGACACCAGTATCTCGGTGTGGCTTCGCCTTCTCAGTGATAGATACTATCCCCCAACCCAGTAATCTGGTGTTAACTAGGGACATCTGTTCTGTATGCCAAGCAGGAAGCAAAACATTTGCTGATGTGTGTGTGTGTGGTAGCTTCTTAGACTATTTAAATCAATATACTGATTGAAACAGCAAAGATCAAAATAGCTATATATTATAAAATTTTATGAACACATATATACACAATAGTGCTTGCTGTGGACGTTTATTCTTATAGACACATAGTTCGCATGGAAGATGAAAGAAATCCAGACAAAATGTGGACAATTATGTTCTGGAAAAGAATCCCCAATAGAACGAATTTAAAATAGAAAGAACCACTTAATTCGATCTACTCGATCTTGAAAAGGCAAATTTTATGAGGAAAGTTAAGATAAAGTGCAATTGACAGGGCATCAGGGAGAAAACTATGCTAAATGAGTTCAAGTATTTTGGTTGGGGAGCTTCTCATTGATCACGCAAAATTAAAACGAGACGTAAGGAGAGGAAGCCCCGTGGGTGTCAATAATCCTTCCAAATGTTCAACTTCTAATCAAGTTAGTCTTTCTATGACTGGTCTTGTTGACCACTCAAGATTACAAGAAGCAAAGCAAGCTAATTATCTCCTCCTGAAAGAATATGTACCTGTCATTCATGTAATAAACGTTTTTCTATCGGTGGTTTGAGAGAAACATGTCTGCACTCTTAGGCTTATTGTCTTGATTCTGCATTGGATTTGTCTGAGAAGAGACATTTTTATAGCAGCTGTGGCAAAAGCTCCCAGTCAGCCAGGCTAGAAGGTTTTCGTTTTGCAGCTCTTTAAGAAGCAGCGGTCATTATCATTGAGAATGGTAATGACCACTGCTTGTTAATAAGCCTATGTCCATTACTGGTTCACAGGCGTGCGCTCGCGCACACAAATATATATATATATATATATATATATATATATATATATATATATTGTTGTACTTGGGGATGGTCATATTGCCAGTTTAGCCAATAAAAACACACGCACTGTATATTTGGTGTTAATTTACTTCAGCTTTATATTACATTAATCTTAATCTTATATATATATATATATATATATATATATATATATATATGTAAATATATAAAAATAGAAAGATAAAGGGAGCAATGGTAAGGTTGGAGAAGTATTTAATGGATAGAGTCTTACAGCTGTTTCTGGGAAGATCCAGTACTTCCCTTCATCGGAGACAGAAAAAATAAAGTAATCTATTATTATATCCATAGGCGGATATTTTTAGTATGAAGTGGTAAAGAGTGTGATGTGCTGAAAAAAGAGAAAACAGTACTTGAAGTGTAGTTTCATTCCAGTAGTAAATATCCGTGTAGAAATCCGTGTAAAGTAATCCTTTGGTTAAATCCAATACCCTCCTCAACCTTATATATATATATATATACACTCTTAACACACCTAAAGTATCATTTATAAGGAGTGAAGTTAAGGAAAAAAATAGGACACATAATAAACAACATAAACAGAAAGATAACTCATAGAAACATAAAAATAGTTAACCACAATAGTGATTATCTAAGTAAAGGTATCTACATGGCTATGCGATTTTAAGTTAATAGGAATTTGAGGGAAAAGAACAATAATATAAATGTGTTTATATTAAAGGAACTGATGTACATAGACAGAAAGAAAATAGATCAGAATCGATTTTTTTTCTGTATGATACTGTACAACAGAAGAAATATAGGTATTTGTGAAGTAATCAAATTGTACTAATATGGTTCCTTATCGGCAAACAGATTTTATGCGTGAAGAAAATATGTTTCTGGGCTGGTTTTAACATAAATGTTTCTGTGAAAGCAAATATAAATGCTATAAGAATGGCAAGTGTGATCTGAATTAAGATTGTGTACTTTATAGATGAGTATGTGTTAAAGCAATCGTTAGGTAGAGATAAGGTGAAGACGCGTGGCTTATTGATTAGGGAGTTGCTCTTATGATCGTAAGATTGTGGTTTCGATTCCTGGACCGGGCGATGTTCTTGAGCAAAGCACTTCATTTCACATTGCTCCAGTCAACTTAGCTGGAAGAAATGAGTAGTCTTGCGACGAACCAGTGGGAAAGGGAATAAATACGCTGCAGAACCCAGGAAACTGGCCTTATGAGCCTTTGATACTTTTTTTGAGGTAGAGATAAGAATTGGGGAATGAAAGCAAATATGAATGGCAATAAATATGTTAGGGGAAATTTAGTCACATCTGTAGCTTTGGTTGAAAGTGGTCGTTGAGTAGTTATTGAATTTTGGATGCAGGAATGGGTGAATAATGATGGAAATTCGCGCAGATTAACGCAAGAATTAAGAATTTTAGTGAAGCAGTGCTAATAAATTAAACAGGCAGCTAACATTGAAGTACAATATTGTGGGATTTGAAGTATATAATACTGAAAGACGTGTATATTATTAGAAAAATGTGGGGTGGGGTTATAAGGAAAATGGGATCTTTTTTAAAACGGGGGCCACATTTTTCATTAACGAAACACTTTGAAACTTGGAACACTGGTAGAATGTGTCATATAAAACATCTTTTTCTCTTAGTCTTCTTTAAAAAAAAGAAATCCATAAATTATTCCATGTTAAAGTTGTCGTATTTCTGTAATTTCAACCAATCACTGACGTCCATTCAGCCGATATACATTAAGTGCCGACTACATAAACAAACGATTCTGAAACAATTAACCCTAACCCTAACCCTAACTCTAACCCTAACCCTAGCCCTAGGGTTAGAGTTAGGGTTAGGGTTAGGGTTAGGGTTAGGGTTAGGGTTAAAGCAAATTTAAAATGAAAAAAGCAAATAAAACGAAGAATCGTTTGTTTATGTAGTCGGCACTTAATGTATATCGGCTGAATGGACGTCAGTGATTGGTTGAAATTATCGAAATAAGACAATTTTTTACATGAAATAAATTCGAATACAAAAATATTTTTCTGTTCTATAACACAAAATAGATAAGTATACGAAGTTTGAAAGTCTTTCGGTACCAAAAACACTACGTAAAACATTAATGAAAAATGTGGCCCCCGTTTTAAAAAAGATTCGGAAAATGAAGTAAACTAAAGTAAATAAGGAGAAATGAACGAAAAAAAAAAACCAATAATATAACGAGATATATAGGCGTATGGTAAGTAGCTTGCTTACGAACCACATGGTCCCGGGTTCAGTCCCACTGCGTGGCACCTTGGGAAAGTGTCTTCCACTATAGCCTCGGGCCGACCAAAGCCTTGTGACTGGATTTCGTAGACGGAAACTGAAAGAAGCCCGTCGCATATATGTATATGTATATATATATGCATGTGTGTGTGTATATGTTTGTGTGTCTGTGTTTGTTCCCCCAACATCGCTTGACAACCGATGCTGGTGTGTTTACGTCCCCGTAACTTAGTGGTTCGGCAAAAGAGACCGATAGAATAAGTACTAGGCTTCCAAAGAATAAGTCCTGGGGTCGATTTGCTCGACTAAAGGCGGTGCTCCAGCATGGCCACAGCCAAATGACTGAAGCAAGTAAAAGAGTAAAAGAGTATAAGCTACAAAATAAGGTTATAATATTTAAGCAAAAAATAAGTTAGGATTGCATAATATAAATATAAACATATTTAGGTATATGCACGCTAGTAAATATGCAATTATACGTAAAGTGAACGAATGTATATATTTGTATATATGTATGTTATTATTCAGTTTATTTCAAGATTTCTTGCCAATAGTGAAAGATCCGGTTTCTAACCTACATCCAAGGCTCCTTCATTGGAGTTTCAACATCAACAACAGGGTATGTATGTATGTATGTATGTATGTATGTATGTATGTATGTATGTATGTATGTATGTATGTAGAGATTTGTATGTTTTATGTATGTATTCTCATGCATATAATTGCATATCTAGATATATATTTAAATGATAAACTTCTGGAAAGTTTTACAAATTTTTTTCAGTTCCTGTGATGGACTGGATCTGTAGTCTTCGAATTAGCTTCTTTAGAGTAACTGCAGATTTTTCAATAGGTTGGCGACAGGGAATGCATCCTGCCATAGAAACTGCGTCAGTAATTCAGGTCAAACGTCGTTTATGGCATGTAACCATAGAGAAATTGAGAGCTGAAATAGTTTTACACACACACACACACACACACACACACACACACACACACACACACACACACACGCACACACACACACGCACACGCACACACACACACATACACACACACACACACGCACACAAGCACACATCATACAGTCACGCATGCAGAAATGCATATACGTGTACATATATATGCATACACGCACACATATACACACACATACATATATGTATACTTATATATATGTGTGTGTGTGTGTGTGTGCGTGTGTATATATATATGTGTGCGTATAAATATGTATAAATACACACACATACATATGCACTGACAAACATGATGCTAGTCTCTCGTAATCTGAGAAAGACGGTTCTACACTTTCTTGCTGAGTAAACTGTACAAATGATTTGTTTATAGAGACCAAATCTTTATCCTGTACATTAGCTTACTCCCTCTATCAGACCGACGTTTCCTGGCCTGGTGCCCTGTGTACTAGACGTCAGGTGTCGAAGTGATTGCAAGCGCAACGTGGGATGTAGTGTTTTGCTCAAGAACACAGCACACCACCAGGTTCATGAATTGAAACCACGTTCTCGCGATCGTGAGTGCAATACTCCTCACCACTAAGCCATGCACCATCACACACACACACACACACACAAACACACACACACACACACACACACACACACACACACAACTTTTTGGTAAGTGATAAAGGAGGATAAGGGAAAATGATATTACAGTCTGTGCACAATAATATGAGACTCAATAGTATTGCTTAAATGGATGGACTAAATCAATTTTCACGCAATTGTACCACCTAAAAGAATGCGAAACATAACACAATGTAAAAACAATTGTACAGCTTACTACACTGATAGCTCATACTAGTAAAATCGTACTTAAGATTATTACTGACAGAATTAAAGTGAAATGCGAAATGAAAATAACAAAGTTGGTTTTAGAACTGGAAAAAGGACCGGGAAAGCTTTTCTTAATCTTAAAACGAATATTCAGAAAACTAGAGAGTGTCATAAAAAATATTTATTGCTTTTATTGACAATCAACAAGCTTTTGACAAGTTATTCATGATAAGTTATGGTCAGTGACGCTAGAATTGGGATTTCTTCAGCATTTTATTGAAATATTAAAATCATTTTATCTTCAGCAAATATAACCATCAAAATAGATGTTTCACAGGGTTGTTTGAAACAGTGTATCGGACACGGCGAAGATAATACCCATTCCTATTCTTTGTGTAACATCCATGCAGAAAGTATAAAGCGGGAATAACATGATGGTTTTAATGGTACAATCGACATTGAAGGTAGAATGGTCACTAGTCTCGAATATGCCGAACCAGACTATCATTATTGCTGGTAGCGTAGAAGAATTGAGGATTTGGATATAGAAAATGAAAGAAAAAAGAGAATATATTTTATCTATTGATTTTTGACGAAATTGAATTATTACTATCTCAGGAACATATTATCAAGATAATCCAATAGTATTTGATAAGCATGCTGTCAAAGTGATGATTGAGTTTTGCTGGCCTGAAAGTTTTATTTCATATCAATGTGGCGACAGAAAAGAATAAAAGGATGAATTGCAACGGCAAAGTCTTCTATTATCTCTTTAAACCACTTCCGATAAAAAAAAAATCCATTATGAGTAGAAAGACTAAATAGCTGCACACTTTGAATGCTGAATTCATTTAAAGAATTGCCAAGAAAAGTAAAGAGTTTCTAAGTTCGATGAGATAGACGAATACTGTATGGAAACATTTCCTTTTGGGCCAACACATCAGTAAGTATTGGACCAAGACGGAATTGAATGAAATCTTCTAAAATAACTAAGTAGGCGAAAAGTTAGATATTTAAGGGCTAATTGTCTACAAATTTTTTTGATCACTGAAAAAAACTCCGGAGAAAGATAAAGAAAGTTCAAAAGAACGTGATGATATCACACTAGAGAGATAGCAGAATTGAAGATGCAATATCTAATTGTGGCATCAGAAGATAGATGAATAGAAAAGAGTAAAAGAACTGTGAAACGAGTCACAAACAAAGGCGATGGGTATGCTATATATATATATATAATTAATACAATAATTTTTTGTTTATTTCTATGTGTCTTGACTATACTATACTGACGAGTGAAGATTATATATTACTATAATGATCACGAAATCGGCGATCTATAGTTCAGTCTGTTTTTAAAAGGCTAGCTTCTTTGAAGGCTGCATTTCCTCGCATTCGGTAAAAATGTGTTTATTATGGTAGTTAATGTGAGGCATTCTTGTATAGTTATGCCCTCATATATATATATATATATATATATATATATATATATATATATATATATATATATATATATGAATGTATATACCATACACATCGTCTTTGTGCGTGACTCGTTTCATATATATGTATGTACATATATACATGCATATATATATGTGTGTATACACACACACACACACATATCGCCTAGGTACGTTTCAATTTCTTATTTTCATTCATATGTTACAATTAAGATTGCAGTATGCATTTATAACGCGGCCGTGAGATGTCGAGTTATCAGTAAAAACTGACTGTGGATTTGTCGTAGTAGTCAACAAATCTAACTTTACTGTAGTAAATATAAATATCACTAATTATAAACTTCAGGTTAGGATGCATATATATATATATATATATAAATTATAATACAGGGTATCAAGAGATACCACCACGCTGAAAAAATAGCAGTCAAATCCTGACTCCAAAACCACAATAAATGTCCGCAAGGCACGATTAGCGAAGACGAAGACCAAATAAACCAGTAAAAATAAGATAATTTCAAATCCTGGATTTCTGGCTTTGCATAAATGCTCTGCCTTCATCAGTAAAATATACTCAAGTACATAAATACAAATACATGCATATAAACAGTATACTTACATATACTGACGTATACATTTCAGCGTGGTGGTATCTCTTGATACCCTGTATTATAATTTTAAATAATTATTACCTTTGATGGTTTTTATTCCCATGCTGACCACTTGATAAGATCAATATTTTAAATACCGATCTTATCCTTATTTATATAAATATATATATATATATATATATATATATATATATATATATATATATATATATATATATATATATATATATATATAAGTAAAATTTGCTGTGTCTTAATGACCTAGTTGTGAGAAGAAGCTAGTAGAATAAACAGAACGGTAGATGCAATATACAATCATACTGACGTTCGGCATGTATGTTGAAGGTACCGACATTTCACTAGCAGGTTATAGGACAGTTTAAATATGATAAAAAGATGTGTCTTTGAGAGCAAGGTGAAACTATTAGTGGAAATGAATTAAAAAAGTCATGTTCGTCTTAAGAATGTTCTTTCGTTTCTTCATACTGGGTTGACTGTATTTTCTTGTGTTGAAAAAGACTTGAGTATAACTTCATAAAGACGACGTAATGTGATGTTAAGCAGCATGCATAACATTTCCTTATAACCATACGATGAGAGTTCGTACAGATAATATCAAGAGAAGAAGGATTGGTTTTAACACCAATCATCTATTTACAGAAAGTAAAAATATATACAATGAATTTGTCACAACATAATAGTGTTAGGAAAAATTGCAGAACTTATAATAAAGAAAACCACATTTTAAAAGAATCTGTTGCGAGAATGACGACAGGAAAAACTTTCTTAGCTAGTTCCTGAAAAATACTCTAAAAGGGTTAAGAAATGCATGACATAAGGTCATGAAGGATGAACAATGCAAAATAGCATTGTCAGAATGAATGACGAGGTTCCGTGGGGCAACCGAGCGTCAATGAATGATTTCCCCAAAATCAAGGTTTTTACAACTGCTGTAAACCCGATTCTAAGAACCTTTCTTTATGGTAAAGAAACTTTTCACGAAGACTAGAATCGATGTATGGACAGCAAAATCGACCAATAAAAAAGCGTAATTCATTTATAACAAAAGACAGCAGACACGACTATGACGTCATGTTGCTGCTAAACTTTTATAACCGCTACACATTTAAAAGGTAAAAATCTCTTCAGGGCAAAAATTAACAAATTCCATTTCCATGCGTTTGTCAACGCATGCTGCTATTTCAAGTGAGGAGAAACTTTCCATCCATTGGGATGGAAATGAATTTTTGTCAATGTTTGCCCTGAAGAGATTTTTACCATTTAAATGCATAATGCAATCTTAATTGCAAAATATGAATGAAGGTAAGAAATTGAAACGTACGTAGGCGATATGAAATTGACTATTCTATAAATAAATAAATTTTTTTCCGCTCAAACTCTCCATTTCCCTTATATGATATTATTACAATTCTGTTCTATTCGAATGGATGAAGACATCTATAACGACTAGTGGAACTTCATAAGTGTTAACAATAATACTAACACAAATTAATGAATTCCAAGTATTTTAATTGATATGGAGCTAAACCAGGGTACGCTTGGATAAAATACATCTCTGTGAAAGAGCAACTTCTTTCCATTCGAAACTTCATAAATTCTCTCTTCTCTCTCTCTCTCTCTCTCTCTCTCTCTCTCTCTCTCTCTCTCTCTCTCTGTATATATATATATATATATATATATATATATATATATATATATACATATATGTATGTATGTATGTCTGTGTGCGTATATATATATATATATATATATATATATATATATAGGAAAATGAAAAAAAGCCAGAATGCTGAACTGGAAGCATAATTTAATAAAGGTTTTTTCTAACCGGTTTTCATTCCTGCTTAACACAAACTTTAACCCTTTTTTTAAACCTAACAAAACTCTCAACTCTCATGCATCCTTATTTTTCCTACCAATTTATACATGAACTACTATTGAACTACAAAAGCTCAAAGACAATATAATGTATGGGTATATTTATTTTTTTATATATTATTGTTTTATATATTATTTTCTTCATTTTGTACTTCTTTGTAAAAAAAACATTTTCATTCTCCTTCTTCTTGATAATTTGCTTCTTCGCAATGAAAACCGGTTAGAAAAAACCTTTATTAAATTATGCTTCCAGTTCAGCATTCTGGCTTTTTTTCATTTTCCTATTATTTCTCCACGTGCGGTTAACACAACCCCACTATTTACTGACTTATATATATATATATATATATATATATATATATATATATATATATATATATATATATATATATATATATATATATATATATATATATATGTTCCTATACATTTAATAATGTATGAAGCCGTTAAATTCGCTTTAAATATATTTCATAAGGTATGAAAAATTTCGCCACACAACAGCTACACGGTCACTCATTCAGTTCTACTGTATGTACTCGTGTATGTATGTATGCATGTATGTATGTATGTATGTATGTATGTATGTATGTATGTATGTATTCCTCAACATGTGCTGAGAAAGAAAAGCACACGGTAGTCTGCACCAATAACAGAGGATTTTATTCCCCCGCTACTGGTCTGGAATGAAAGAAGAGCTCACACATTGCTATTTCTAACACACTGTAAAAGCCTGGATATTCTATGCACTTGAAATATATTCTTATGACATCAAGACATAAATATGTATTTGATGGATCGAACTGCAATAATGATTATACTAACGACGTTTTTGTAAACACCAATAATTCGATATGTGGCGCCAATCTTATTTCCAAATAGGTTCTTTTTAGTCATACAACCTGCTAGATATAGTAGTCAAATCTCCCTCAAGCAACATCCTACTGCCATAAATAAGAACGATGTATTCAATAATGTGATTCTGGATACATTAAGTCTAAAACTAAATTAGATGTTCATGGCTGGCCATATCTTTGATAATAGATTAGCTTAATTAAGAAACTCCTAGAGTTAAACAACAGCAGCAGCAGCAGCAGCAGAGTAGTTTTTATCGCTAAATTAAATGAAGGGTAGCGCCCTTATCCCTTGTCATAGTCACTGAAACTGGTTGGAGGAAGAGAGGAAGCCATCTTCAGACCGGATACTCGGCCTCAATAAAGGCACCCAAAAAAGAAAGTAGAGGGATTGAATTAGGCCCTAGGGATCTAGGAGATGGTCCTGCAGTTAAATTTGATGTTTATCTGTAATATAAAAGGCACTTAAATGAAAAAGAAAAAAAATCCCTTTGAAACATCTTAATATCACTGATATGAAATGATAACGATATAAAAGCAACGGTGATGGTGAGTTATGTTATGTCACATATCGCCTTTAAGAATATCAATGCATTTCTCTTGATTCGTCTCTATATATCAATATCGAAGGCTAAGTTATGTGTGAACTGCACGTGAGTCAGTATGGTGACACCTGCAAGGATCGGTGGGTAGGTCAATCGATGTCATGTCACCATGAAATAATACATAAAACACAATCACGAAATGAGAAAACAAAAAAACAACAAACAAACCCAAAAATCAAACAAAAAAACAAACAAACAAAAGAAAAGAAAAAAATCCCCCAAAAAACAATCTGTTGGCAAAGGTTTGTCAGTTGATATCAAACTCGTACATGATATGATATATTAGAGAATCATTGGATCTTTGGTGTGTGTGTGTGTGTGGTGGGATGTCTGTGTATGTATGTACAATCGCATAAGTACGTACTTGTGTGTGTACGGGCGTATGCATGTTTTATGCCTCTATGCGCGTGCGCTTGCGAAAGCAATAGACAAAGATGGACGGAACTAGCAAAGAAGAGGAATAATAAAACAGAGCTACGACGAGGGAGACATGACAAAGGAAAGAAGAATAGAAACAGGAAGGGAGCTCAGAGTGATAATGTATTCTCATTGTTAGGACTGCAAAAACAAAATAAAATGTTTTTAACACATATTCTTACATCTCATTTCTTCCTCACATCTTGAGTTCCCTATTGGCTTTTCCCCCACTTTTTCCTCTCTCTCTCTCGATCTCACACTCTGTGTCCCTCTCTGTCCTTTCTTTCTTTCGCTCTCTCTCTCTCTCTGTGAGTGTATACGTGTATGTACATACATATAACCACGCACGCACGCGCACACATACACACACACACACTCATGCACATATATATATAAACATATACATATGCGTACACACGCACGCATGTATTTATACGACGGTTCTAACAAAAGTAATATTAAAGCGAGCAGAATTGTTTTAAATGACTTAGGTCGTTCAAATTACATAGGTTGGCAGAGTAAATCTTTCTCTATTAGAGAAAGAGTTACTCTACCAACATATGCAAGTATATAACTGGACTTTGTCTCCGTCGCAAGCGATGCATTTGCGCCATCGTTGAATCTAACTCTCGAATCCTCTCTGTAAAAATTCGATCATGCATTGTTGTGCCCACTTCTTTAAAGTCACTTCCACGTCGTCCGTGTCATCAAATCTGTCTCTGAAGACTGCCCTTCATTGGATCGACGAGGCGGAAGTCGGAGGATGTCACATACGGTCTATATGGTGGCTGGAGGACAACTGGGTTTTCACTTTGCTGATTGCTTCATTTATTTCCTGAGAGTGGATAGTTTTCAGATTCTTGTTTGGTCGCTTTCTCCCAGCGTCTTCTCTAAGCATCTTTGAGCTAAATGCATACTCGATCAGAACTGACTAAGGTTACACAAGATCAGAAACAACAACAACAACAACAACAACAACAACCATCGTATTGAGAAATGACTCTCATAATCTGGAATTCCTTTGATATTTAATACCGGAACGAGGGAAAAAGCCCATGACGTTTAAAGACTCTCAGATCAATGGTATGATCAATGGTATGATCAATGACAAGTGAAGTTCAGCTTCATCTCCTATAGTTTGGTGCTTGTAACAAAGCCATTGGCAAAGATTGAATTCTAAGGATTCATATATTCCTTGCAAAAAATCTAAGTAAGATACAGTAAAGGTAATGAAAGCAAAGAATGAGGAACTAGTGTTTATAAGGTGTAGGTAGGGTGATACATCAACTAAAACTACATACAGCAAATTAATCGCCATCGTTTGAATTGTATAAGGATCTACACACTTTTTACATAAATATTCATTTATAAAAGTATAACATCTTGTGTATATGCATGCATTTATAAACAGCTACACATACTTATACACACAAACACGTCCATATATAAACACACAAGGGTTATGGATTAGTGGGCTTGGGCAGAGGTGACATGCAGCTTAGTAGCTGAAAATGCAACTGTGATGGCAAAGGAACTAATCTACTTATTTTATCACTTTATCATAATGCTTTTCCTTTCATTTAAACAGTATGCATTTGATTTCATCTTTAAACTATGTAAACTAACGTCGAACCACCACTCTCATTGACCTGCACAACACAGTCTCATAGCATCGAGTCTCTACGCACTTCGCCATATTAGCTCTACTTATGATATCCTCTGTTTTTACTAATATTTACAATCCTTACATTATATAAACCTTCTCTTACTTAGAAATCGTTCTATGCAAACACACCGATTATAATTTAATGCTGTTTCAATTGCGTTTCTCGAATTCTTCCCATATTACATGATATTAAGATTATAATATTGTTTTTATCTTATGATATTATTATTTATTCTATCACTTTTCCTTATGCACACACACACACACACACACACACACACACACACACATTGATTTTAAACCAATAATGCTGTTTTACGGGTGGTCGTGTCCGTTCTCCAGTTTTAGATATAATTGAAATAGACTTTAAGGCCAATCATCTGATGTAAAGAAACAGCGAAATTTTTACGAGTCACTCAATTTTAGTTTTGAGCAAGCTCTTTCTCTCACTCTTTCTCTCTCTCTCTCTCATCCTTCACTCACACACACACACACACACACACACACACACACACACACACACAAACACATTGCAATGTATGACCTTTGAGAATGTTTGGTCACATATACATGTCCCCACCAGAAGCTTCCATTTCTTTTTCGAGTCTGAACGTCAAAAGTCTACGTTCCAGAAACTGGTCATCCGCCCAGAACGACTAGAACCACATGCAAGGCAGTCCGTTTCATTTCCTGTCAGACTAGAATCGTCCATGACCGAAAGAGAAACGACAAACTTGGAATTTGATGCATGCTGCATAACATCAGGTTACGTCGTCTTTCATTAACAGCCCGCTAAATTTAGTCGGAAAACAGCCAGTGCTGTCTGTCTGTCTGTTTGTTTGTCTCTCTGTTTGTTTGTCTGTCTGTCTGTTTCTCTCTCTCTCTCTCTCTAGGATTTTTTGCATATATGTATATGTATAATAGATAATAAAACGAATGGTTTACATCCGGTAGCTTACTGGTAAAGTACGGTCAGTTTCAGTGATCGTTATGTATATGGCAAATGAAAGATGGAATATACGAGAATTTATTATTAATCACGACAATTGTTTCGACACATCTAGCATCGATCCCTCATAGGTGAGACATTCAGTAATTGGTTCAGGAGCAACCGGCGTGGCAGATTTATCTCGTCGGGTGATAAATAAATACAACTCGTTAAAATAACAGCTCTGCAATGTAACTTCCCGTTTTGTAGAAAGAAAAGCAGCCAGACGGAGGAAATATCTTCATTTATATAGAAGATCAAAAGTAAAATCACAGATGACAAAAAGAGAAACGAGCGCGCAATTTGGCATATATATATATATATATATATATATATATATATATATATATATATATATATATATATATATATATATATAAGAAATCCAGAAAAAGAAAAACAAACACACTAACAAAAAAAAAACACAACAACGCGAGGACGTGGTAATGTAAAGTATTAGCAGACGCTCAGGGATGGAAAGAAAGAAGGTTTAACGTTTCGAGCAACGCTCTTCTTCAGAAACAGAGGAAAGTCAAATAGAAAGGAAGATGGAGGAAGAAAATCGCCTACGATTGACAAGTGGTTACTTTTTATTCATGTCTGTGCATATGCGTGTATATATATATATATATATATATATATATATATATATATATATATATATATATATATATATATATATATATATATATGTATATGTGTGTGTGTGTGTGTGTGTGTGTGTGTGTGTGTGCGCGTGTGTGTGTGTGCGCGTGTTTGTGTGTCTATATGTATATAGACGTGTGGAAGTGTGTCGCTAAAAGTATCGCATTCATGCTTGTAAGGTTGTGGGTTCGATTCCCAGACAAAGCAATGCGTTTTATTCTTGAGCAAAACATTTCAGTTTACGCTGTTCCAGTCCATTCAGCTGACAAAAATGAGTAATTCAGCGACGGACCAGCGTCTCGTCCAGTGGGGGGGGGGGGGGAATATATACGCCACAGAATCTGGGAAACCATCCTTATGAGCCTAAGGCCCGAGTAGGACTGTTGATCCTTTTCCACACAAACACACACACGTGCACGAGCACACGCTCACACGCACATGCACACACATACACACATACGAGCACACACACATACACGCACACATTTATCATCATAATCCGCAGACGAAGCTATAACATCTTTCCTGTCTGCCAGCGTATGTCTTGACTTTGCTGCCTGACAAAGCTGTTCGTTTTGTGCATCCTGCTGCAGGATGTATAGCAGCCTTCTGAAGCACTTGTACTCAAATGCTTGGATTCTTTGCTCCATATCAGCTATAAGAATCCAGCTCTCACATCCATATAGAAAGATCGAAGTTACCAGGGTCTTTTACATTCTGAATCTTGTTGAAAAACTAATGGAATTCATTTCCCATATGTTGTTAAGCTTCGTCATGGCAGCAGAAGCTAAATTGAATCTTGTTGATATCTTCTTTTGAGATCTGTCGTCTTTGTTCAAAGTGGATCCTAGGTACTTGAAGGTGTCTGCTTCATCAAGTTCTCTCTCCATTTAGCATGATGTTGGCTTCTGTGTTTTGCTTGTTACTAATAATCAGGATCTTGCTCTTTTTCTGAGCTGATCTCCATCCTGTATGCTCCTGAAACTTTTTTTCAGTTTGGTACTAAGCTCCTATAGTTCTGTTTCACTACTTCTTAACAGGTCAATATCAACAGAAAAGTACAATTTGGAAATGGGCAGCCCTATAATAAAAATAGAAGGGTGTGTGATTTCACGTGTCTCCTGCACAATGTTCTCCAGGAAGACGTTGAAAAGAAATGGAGAGAGGAGACATCCTCGTTGAACATCCACTGTTGTCCTGAAGAATTCTTCGATGCTGTTGTTTAGGAGATATGCATGAGTTTCCACACCGTGCTTGGATTACTTCCATGATGTTGTTCTCGAAGTTATAATTCTTCATCACCTGCCACAACCCATCGTGTCACACACGGTCAAAGGCCTTTTTGAATTTGAAGAAGTTCTGATAGAATGTCAGATTGGTGTTCCAGACGTTTTGTAGCGAGCAGTCTAGTGTTAAATACCTGCTCCACAGTACTCCTTGGAGGCCCAAATCCTGTCTGTTTTTCTACGAAGATTTCTTATGTCTTCCCCTTAAGTCTGTTTAGTATAACTTTTAGCAATACTTTGCTGGGGTTGCTAATTAGGCTGATTGTTCTATAATTCTGGTAGAGACTTCAGTTGCCTTTCTTGGGAATGGGTATCATCAGTGATTGGGTCCATTCCTTTGGCCACTACTTCGTCTCTCATATCTTCTGACAAGTAACTGTTTCTGCCTTGATAAGCTGTAGCCCTCCATGTTTTAGGAGCTCTGATGGTTTGTTATCCACTCCTGGGGGTTTCCTATCATTGAGCATGCGCACTGGTTCTTCGACTTCCTTCTGGGGAATTGGAGCATCCCAAGGTTTTCTGTTATTGTTGTTGTTGGAATTGCGTAGAATGTTGCTATCATGTCTGAGTTTGTGATTGCAAAAGTTTTTGCAGAATCAGTGTGACATAATGCTGGCTGTTTGAACTATAGGTTCAGTCCCTCTTGCAGGCATCCATATACTGCTTTGGCATTGAGTAGAGGTTGATGTAAAAGAATACATGGTTCCGATGCCACACAGTGTGATCGAACCCGGGAATATATGGTTGTGAAGCAAACTTCTTAAGGCCATGCCTGCGAATATATTGAACCATATTTCGTTTGTGTATTCGTTTAAAGCCATTTTTTGCACTCATTTCAGTGATGGCGTTTAATAGGTGTGATTATATCAAATTGTCAACTCACTGTTTGTAACTAATTCTTTACGTATTTGTCCATCCCGCCTACCATCATTACAACACCCTTTTCCCCAGTTTTAGACCCATTAACTTCTCTCATTCTTTCATTCTTAACTCTCTTTCTCTCACATATTCTCACAAACACATTTTCACATACACACATTCACATACGTTAAAAGCACACATTCACACACATACTCATACGCCATTGTTTGTTAATTTTCTATATATGTATGCTTCAATAAACATAACCCGTCACCACCACCACCATCATTACTCTTTATAAGCACATAAAAAAATTGTTGTACATAAGCACATCAGTAAGTCTGTATGTATGGCGTCACGACTACCATAAAAATATCATTGTATTGATAGAAACGTTACGTACCGATGTGATCTAGATAGACTCTGTGTATGAGGGAAAGAACGAAATAGAATAGCATCGAAAGAGTGAAGAGGATTGGTTATTCTTAAGTAGTGGACACGTCAAGGTGGTTTCCATCTCGAACAGTGGTTTGCAACTGTTTGTGAACAAAAAAAAAAGGTAAAAATAAAAACAAAACCAAGAAGAAAAAGAGAAAAAAAAAAAAACAGAAGCAAATTCTGCGCTGTGGTTTATCATTGATAATGTTTCTGTTGACCAATAACAATGTCTTATTCATATTTTAATGCCGACCAAAACTTTTAGAAAATGTGTTGAAGATATTGGTATTGTGCCTGCTTTGAATATTTTATTTCAAAGAAAAGTCACAAGCCTGCTAAACACTTGGCACTAATAGCACCCGCTACAGTCATTTACCGCCTCTTTGTGGGCTCACAATGCTTCCAAGGAGATGCTACTTCTCAGGAAATCGCTGATCTAGAACACACACACACACACACTTTCATAGAGTAGTGTAGTCGAAGATATCTTACGTTTAAGGAAGGCAGCACTCTGTTTGGTGATACTTTTATCAGCAAACGTCAGGAACATACAACAGTAACCCTGTATAGAAGTACCGATGAACACGCCACATCTGGAGGTTTCTACATAATTAACATTAAAAAAAAAATGTGTACCAAGGCATAGGCTTACAATCTGCATGTCTTCTATATATCGGCAGTAAGACATGTTGCTGAGTGTTCTTTGCGAAAGACAAAGGCAAACGTCACACGATCTTATCTTTTCTGTAAAATTGTGACTTTGGAGTTCAAAAATCAATACATAATATATCGATTAGAATGAGTCTCAGAGAAAATAGCAAGATCTTCAAAAGCCGGGACCTAGTTCACTTCCATTTCTAATTGAATCAATTGCATTTTATGCATATCTTAATTTTCTTTGACAAAATATGTCCGTTAAACACCACATTGTAAATAAACATAAAGTGTAGTCCGTTGAGCTCGGTCAAACGAAAGCTGTGGCTCCATCTTTTGTTGATTTATAATTGTAGCCATTAGTGATTAATGTATTTGAGAAGGAACACTCGTCTAATATTCTCATTTCTCTCCGCTTCATTTTAAAATATAAATAAATATTTCTGCAAGTGAAATACCAGATACTGAAACGATTCGCCTGTTGAAATTGAGTTCGCATCTCGCTTAACTAAGTTCACCTTAAGAAAGGCTTCAATGTAAGTCTTCTCAATTACCCATTTCCAAAGATTATAGAACCTTTTAAAAACAACTTTCGAATAGACACAAAACTTTGTTGGCACTCCGTCGCTTACGACGTCGAGGGTTCCAGTTGATCCGATCAATGGAACAGCCTGCTCGTGAAATTAACGTGCAAGTGGCTGAGCACTCCACAGACACGTGTACCCTTAACGTAGTTCCCGGGGATATTCAGCGTGACACAGAGTGTGACAAGGCTGACCCTTTGAATTACAGGCACGACAGAAACAGGAAGTAAGAGTGAGAGAAAGTTGTGGTGAAAGAGTACAGCAGGGTTCACCACCATCCCCTACGGGAGCCTCGTGGAGCTTTAGGTGTTTTCGCTCAATAAATACTCACAACGCCTGGACTGGGAATCGAAACCGCGATCCTATGACCGCGAGTCCGCTGCCCTAACCACTGGGCCATTGTACCTCCACACAAAACAAAATTTTATACGAAAGGGAGATGTGAGGGTAATTTACTCAACTACAGGATCTGACTGGTACTTATTACATCAATGCAAGGCTGATGATAGAACAGAGCATTGGCTCGAGTAGGAGATGAACACAGAAACAGAGAATCAGCCGATTCCAAAGCAGTCTCCAAAGCATCTAGTCAGAATTCCTTGGCTTAGTATTTGGTTTATTTCGAACACACACAATACCTTGAACTAATATAGTGTTGAAGTCAGGAACCTACAATGCCGATCCCCAAGGTCAAGTGAGACGAATCAAACCTTGGATGGATTGAAGCAAATAACGCATTTTGTGCTGTCCGTTTACACCACCCTTATACACACACACACACACACACACACACACACACACAGCTGAGCAGGTGTGGCTGCATGTTAAGGAATTTTGTTTTCCAGCCACGTGGTTCCGTCCGGATTCAGTCCCACTGCGTAGCACCTTGGGCAACTGTGTGTGTGTTTCTGTGTGTGTTTGTTCCCCATCACCGCATGACGACCGGTGTTGGTGTGTTCAGGTCTCCATAATTTAGCGCTTCGGGAACAGAAAGTACGTACTGGTGCCGATTCGTACGACTAAAATTCTTCAAGGCGGTGTCCCAGCATGACAGCAATTTAATGACTGAAACATCCGATAAAAGAAAAGATATATATATATATAAATATATATATATATATTCTTTTATTCTATTTTTTTTTACTTGTTTCAGTCATTTTGACTGTGGCCATGCTGGAGCACCGCCTTAAGTCAAACGAATCGACCCCAGGACTTATTTTTGTTAGCCTGGTACTTATTCTATAGGTCACTTTTGCCGAACCACGAAGTTACGGAGATGTAAACACACCAATATCGGTTGTCAAGTGATGGCGAGGGCACAAACACAGACACAAATGCATATATATATATATATATATATATATATATATATATATATACATATATATATACATATACATACACATATACATACACACACATACACACACACACACACACATATATATATATATATATATATATATATATATATATACATATATATGATGGGCTTCTTTCAGTTTTCATCTACCAAATCCAATCACAAGGCTTTAGTCAGCCCGAGGCTATAGTAGAAGGCACTTGCCCAAGGTGCCACGCAGTGGGACTGAACCCGGAACCATGTGGTTGAGAAACAAGCTCCTTACCATGCAGCCACGCCTGTGCCTATATATATATATATATATATATATATATATAAATATATATATCTCTCTCTCTATATATATATATGTTTGTGTGTGTGTGTGTGTGTGTGTGTAGAAGGTTGGAAAGTAACATACAAGTTGCATATTCACTGGTGTTTACAATCATGTACAATCATGTACTCAACCCTATGGAAATCGATTGATTTTTCTGTACATCGCAAGAAGATTGTTTTGCCGAGAGGAGACAGAAAGAGAAAGAGAGAGAGGGGGAGGAGGGGGAGAGAAAGAGAGAGAGGGGGAGGAGGGGGAGAGAAAGAGAGAGAGGGGGAGGAGGGGGAGAGAAAGAGAGAGAGGGGGAGGAGGGGGAGAGAAAGAGAGAGGCGGGAAGAATATAAATAAAATATCACAAAAGCATCTACTTGTAAGATACTGTTTGATACCCAGTCTAAACCTTGCGCGGTTCAAGATTTTCTGTTCGAGCACGTCTTCAATAAAAAAAGCCAGAGGTCAACTTGGTTCATTTCAGTAATCATTTCACTTCGACAATCTACACTTTTCACTTCTTTACTTTCGTTCACATTTTTTTTCCTTGTCTCTATATTATTTTTTCTTTCCATTCATTCTTTTATTGTTTGGTTTTGTAAAAGATCCATTTCATTATAAAAAAAGAAAAAAAATTGTTTTTGCTTTGTCTTGGTTCACTTACCTCCCACCCTTAACGTCTAACTTGTCTATCATTCATTCTTTCTTTCTTTTTTCTTTTCTTCTCTTTTCTTTCAGTTTAGTTCTGTTCTTTCATTCTTTCTTAGAAGACAGAGAAATATATAACTTTTTCAGCCTGAACCAGTTGCAACCGTTGTTGCCTATGTGTTTAACATTGAATTTTGTATTATACTGTTTTGCATTGTAGGTGTCGAGGATCAATATCTTGTAAAGGTATGTCTGTATTTTCAGCATTGTATGAATGTACGACCAGCTTGCTTCAACCATTGCATCTCAAAATGCGCGGACGACAAAAAACCCCTACCCCATACAAAGACATTGAAAAAGAGGCGACAACTAATGTAGAGCGGGCAGGTCGAGCTGTGTAATTACTTTGTGATTTCGCGTTTCTGCGTTCGATCTCACCACTCGGCATTCCGGGGGAGAAATAATTTTAATAGTCGTCACTCATGTGTACACCTGAAGAATTGTCACCTCAACCTACAGAGGATATCCATCCATCCATCAATCTTCTTCATACTATTCCTGAGAGAGTCATGGGGGTAGAGTCATCAGGTATCTTCTCCATAAGGCCCTGTCTGAAGCAACTGTCATTAGATTTTTCCAGCTCGATTCTCAAGCGTGATCAACTGAGACTATGGATATTATTCAACCATCTCATTTTGGATCTACCCACAAAGTCTTCTGCCGGCTGGCTCAGCTTGATGAATCCGTCTTCTGATTCTTTTCTGCGACATTCTAATCACATATTCGTAGTACTGGAGGTGTGATCTCTCAATGCGAAGAAGTAGTGATTCGACCGGGAGATATTCCATGATCTCCGAGCTACGCACCCTGTCAAGCAAGTCACTCCAGAGATCCTTCGGAGAACCCATTTCAGCCTCTTGTATTTACGCTCGTACTCTTTCGGTCATTACTCAACATTTATGACCATAGGTAAAGATAGGCACGAAAACCGAATTGCATATAGCAAGTTTGGCCCTTTTTTTTTTTTTGCCAGCCATTTCTCTTCTGAGGATTGAATACTGAAGTTGGTGCATTACTGTGGCAGCACCTGAAATTTTAGCATCCAATTTAGCCTCCTGCCTCCCATCTTAGATATGTTTCGACCAAAGATTGGTCCAGGTCATGTCTAACTTAATAGCACCACCTGATAGGATTATCTAAATCTTTTTTTACAGTCAAGTTTTGTTTATCGTCCATTCAAGTAGTGAGTTCTTATTGAGTGAGTTATATCCAGGAATGGTGGCTTTGTATCCAGGTATGACAGTCCCGAATATTTAAACTTGTGTAATTGGGATAGTATAAATCTACTCCTGAAAGTTTACAGGAAAAAAAATGGCAATAATATACATTATGCTAAAGTTAAATGAAACTACAACAATTATATAGATAACATTGGTTTCAAATTTTGGAACGAGGTGCCAGCAATTTTGATATCGAGGGTAAGTCGATTATATAGACTCCAATGATCAACTGATATTTATTTTATCGACACCAAAAGGATGAAAATCAGAGTCGACCTCGGTAGCATTTGAACTCAGAACGTAAAGACGATCGAATCGCAGTTAAACATTTTGCTAGCTCGCCGCCTTAAATTATATAGGCAACGTTGCAAATACATTATATGCTACATATTTTATTAGTGACGGTGTTATCATTATTGTTGTTGTTCAACCCCAGGTCAGCTCTGATCGGGCAGACATTCCAGCCGTGACTAGGTCGTCTTTCTATATATATCGGAGATTCTATCTAAATTAATCCATATCGTTTAAACAGTATATTTGATGGAGATTTGTCTGCTATTTCTAGCAAATTGATCAACCGCTTAGAGATTCCCTTGGTCTGTGGTTGTAGCTGTTATATCAATTATGGTAGTACTCGGGTTATTAGTTGTAGATTTGGTGGTGTTTGTGATGATGATGATGGTGGTAATGATGGTAGGATTATTGGTTGTGGCGGTGGTGATGGTGGTGATAGTTGTAGTGGTAAAGGTGGTGGTTGTAGTAGAAGTGATTGTGATTTTGATGTTTCAATATTTTGTGTTTCCTCTGAGCCCACCTGAAAAATTATAGCCCAGGCTGTTTCTACCTGAAGATTCATTACCCTAGGATATCCCAATGGAAAATCATCTCCCTGCCGATATCTGGGGTGACAGTTTTTCAAGGGGCTTCATTTTATGGTTAGCTTGCATGTGCAGTTAAGAATTGTCAATGATGAACACATAGAAACCGAAATGAATCATATATTAGAAAGAAGTATGATAAGTTTATGAAGCAAACGGGTTATGCAACACTTCATATCTCCTGTTATATCTCTTGTTTGTCTAACAAATAGAAAATAAATAAGAGAACAGCTGGTTTGATTGAAATCTAGAAAATTAAAGAGAGAAACCGAAAATCTGATCATGGCAGCATAAGAAGAAACGATTAAAACAAATATTGTTTGAGCAAACACAGGCAAACTCGATCAAGATGGTAAGACTTGGATAACTGGGAAAATGATGAAATAGGGAACTGATAGTCATACAGACACTGTGAAGTTATTACAGTTCTATATTTAAGAGATGAGGTATTATTTACATTATTTACATTTGACGGATATTCGTCCTCATCTTGCTTGTTGTTGACACAACGTTTCGGCTGATATACCCTCCAGCCTTCGTCAGGTGTCTGGGGGAAATTTCGAACCTGGGTTCTCATTCCTATCGATGTTACTATTATTATTACTATTACTATTATTATTATTAATCAGATCGCTGCCGTGAATCGAACTCGGAACCTTGGGGTTAGTAGCCCGTGCTCTTAACCACTACGCCATATGCCCGTGCGCAATTATGGGGTGAATTTTAAGGCTTATAAATCTATTATATATAATAATAATAATAGTAACATCGATAGGAATGAGAACCCAGGTTTGTAATTTTCCAAAGACACCTGACGAAGGCTGGAGGGTATATCAGCCGAAACGTTGTGTTAACAGCAAACAAGATGAGGACGAATATTCGCCAAATGTAAATAATGTAAATACTGTGAAGTTAGTTGGAAACTTGGAATCGAAGCAGAAGGAAACTTGTATAAATAATAACCTAGTACAATCATTAACTGATATTTAAAATTACTGTTCATTTTTTAAATAGCGTTGTTTGAGGAGGAACAGTAGCGCTGGTGATGCTTTTCAAGATCTCTGAGACTAGCGGGAGCAAGGGAAGAAGTTGTCAGCAGACCAGAGACAAGGTCCAAATATTTGTAGAAGAGTGAAGTCCACAAAAGTTACCTAAAAGCAGTTAATGGCATTAAACCAGGTGACGAAGTAAGTCTGCATTCAAAATAGCTGACGGGCTTCGATAGTTTACGTCTCTAAATTTTACTCAAATGGAGACTTTGGTTAATTCAAAGATATGAAAGAAGACACTTACTCAAGGTGTCGTTCAGTGGGATTGTCCCGATACACGAAATTCCGAAGCTAATTTCGTAATTTCAATCATGCTTGTATATATTTCGATGTATAAACTGAGAATGTAGTAGAAGCATGGAAACAATTGTGATAATGGTTTCAAATTTTGGTAGAAGGCCGGACATTTTAGGGAAGAAGCTTAATCGATTACATCGATCCCAGTGTTCAACTGGTACTTATTTTATCGACCTCGAAACGATGACAGGCAGAGTCGACCTTGGCAAAATTTGAGCTCAGAACCTAAAGATCCCGAAGGAATACCGGTAGGCATTTTATTTCACGCAGTAAGGATTCTGCCAGCTCGCCGCTTTAATTGTGATAATAATAGAGAAAATGAAAAAAAAAAAAGATAATAATAATAACAAATTCAATATTATCGATTTTTCAATATCACAATCTAACAGAGTTGAAGTAAACCAAAGAGAAAAGACTGAACATCATCTAGATTTAACAGAAAACTGAGGAGACTGAGTTATAAGGTTGAAAATCTTCACAGTTGTTATAGGAATACTTGGAACAACACCTAACAACTGCTCTGAGGCTGGGTGATACATGGAACTGAAACCCGGGAAGTGGCATTGCAAAAATTTACTATTCCCTCTTCTCCAAGAATCAAACGCAAAATTCTTGAGAGTTGAGGAAGCTTGTCACTAAACAAGTAAACACGACACTGTTTACTATTTTTTACAATGACAATAATTCTATATCTCTTATATATTTTCGTTAATAGTCATTTTCTGTCTTGCAATTCTGTTTTTGTTTCCAAGACAGAAGGACGATGCTTTCCGTGTCTCGATAGAGACTATTAACATTTAGAAATAAAGTTATTGAACGGTTTCTAGAAAGTTCTGACGTGGCACAAAAGCTTTATTATTTGTAAAGTATGATACCCATATCTCTCTCGAGGTTATTAGTACCGTAGGAGAAGATATGTAACTGCGAAATTCAAAACTTCACAGTGTACTCGATTCAGTGAAAGCTTTGAAACTGGTCAACGACTCTTATATGTACATGGACTAACGATAGGACTTTACAAATATATTAGATCCTAATACTACATAATAAAAAATGATAAGTATGAAGCACCCCTCCTCCTCCAAAAAAAAAAAAGAAAAACACTAAAAAACCTCGATGTAAAATCAGTTTTCAGTAACCGACGATTTCAATAATCCTTACTTATGGCATAAGGCTTTTACCTTTTTTATGACATTCAATGGTGCGCAGCAACGAAAGCAATGCATTGAAACACTGTACATAATGAAAAGTAATCTTCTAATATCGGATATTTATGAGCCGCTTAAGTGGATAAAAGGCAATTAGGGGTGAAAAGAAGTTGAGAATTTTTAAATCTAAAATTTTTAATGGACATAATTCATTAATTACTCGACACAAATGCAGGAAACTAGGTGTAATCATAACGTTGTAAATTATCCGGAAAAAAAAATGAATACATAATACCGTGAATACCATGAATTTGATGAAAAACAAGGCACATGATCATACAAGAGCCTCTCACTTATTTCAGTAAGGAATATTCATGGAAATAAAATTCTAATGTGTTTATACATTTAACGTTTATTGAAATCTGTAGCTAGAATGTATTCGAAAAATATATTTTTCAAATTAAAATACAGCTAAAAATAATGATGATGTTTGAGTAAATGTTATATTTGCAACAAATAGCAGTTTCGATATTCTATAGTCCGAAGGCGAGAAATATATTAGCCAAAGATTTACTACATCGCTTGTGGTAGAGCACAAACTACTGGTCTTCCTGTTGATCTTCCGCTATTAAATCGGACAAAATTGCCTCTAACAGTATTAAAAAAATGTATCAATCTAAATTTCTATAAGATTCAAATATAAAATGGTCACACACACACGCACACACAAACTCAGACGCATACATATATATATCACGTGAAAAACAATATGCTTTTATATTTGAGACTGTAGTTATTGATACTCTTGACCACATAGAATATATCACTTGATGCGTGCGATTGGGCCCAACTCAGTTGCTTTGAAAGACTTTGAAACTATTAGTAAAATGTATTGACTGATTTCTATATTTGTAAAAATATATAGCAACTTTGTATTCGCTGTATCGAGTACATGTCACTTTATATTTGAAACTTGTTTGACTGTTATATATATATATATATATATATATATATATGCATGTGTGTATGTGTGTGTGTATGTAGGTGAGCGCGCGCGTTAATGCATGTGTGTATATATATATATATATATATATATATATATATGTATATATGTATACTCTTTACTCTCTTTTACTTGTTTCAGTCATTTGACTACGGCCATGCGGGAACACCGCCTTTAGTCGAACAAATATCGACCCCAGGACTTATTCTTTGTAAGCCTAGTACTTATTCTATCGGTTTCTTTTGCCGAAACGCTAAGTTACGGGGACGTAAACACACTGGCATCTGTTGTCAAGCGATGCTGGGGGACAAACACAGACACACAAACATATACACACACATACATATATGCATATACATATATACGACGGGCTTCTTTCAGTTTCCGTCTACCAAATCCACTCACAAAGCTTTGATCGGCCCGAGGCTATAGTAGAAGACACTTGCCCAAGGTGCCACGCAGTGGGACTGAACCCGGAACTATGTGGTTGGTATGCAAGCTACTTACCACACAGCCACATATACGCATGTATGTGTGTGTGTGTGTGTGTGTGTGTGTGTGTATGTGTGTGCGTGTATGCATGAACGTATGTGTATGTTTGTAGTCATAGGTTAAAACTTGTGTAAAATCCAATTCAAGCGAGGAAGTAGTCAATACAATCAGGTAGGGTTGCAAAACGTCATCGGTTCAAAGCCAAGCCAGCATAAGTCACCACTCGAAGTTACATGTCCCTGGTTTTTCCTGAGTATTCTATTACTTATGCATGTCTTTTATATTTTACTTATTCCAGTCACAGGGGCTGCAGCCAAGCTGGGGCACCGCCTTGAATGGCTTAATCACACAAGTCCTTTCCTTGTACACTCTTTCTCTATCTCCCGAATTGCTGAACTACAGGGAAGTAAACAAACCAACAACGGCTGTCCAGTGGTGGGGAACACACACACACATACACACAGAGTTTCCATGTACCAAATCCACTCACAAGGTTATGGTGGGCCCGGGGCTATAGCAGGTTTGATCCAGTAAGAGTGGATCCAGGACCATATGGCTGGGAAGTAAACTTCTTACCACACAGCTATGCCTGCGCCTATGTTTGTATGTTTACATATATATTCTTGTATGTATGTAAGTACGTGTGTGTGTGTGTGTGTGTGTGTGTGTGTGTGTGTGTGTGTGTGTGTGTGTGTGTGTGTACGTATGTACGTACCTGAATACATAGATGCATGTATGATTATATGCTTTGGTTTACAAGAATTAACATACACAAATATAACTCGTAACTTCTTTGTGAGTTAAAGATCTTTCCTGTAAATTTTTAGAATACTCAGAAACGACTAGTTTTAACCATTTCAGCTGTCATAAGGTTGGAATTTGACCAAATGAAACTTCCATATCTGATTGTTGAACGCGCAAAAACGACACCCGGCTCTAAGACTTTTCCATAAAAGATTTATCTGTCTTCCTTGTTCCACACAACTACAAGATAACGACGGGAATGTGTCATACAAAGGTACAGTGAGCAAAGATATATTGACCAAAGATTATTCTGCGACATTAAAAGATATGGCAGTCAGAACTTTCTGCTTTCACAATGTATTTATAGAACCGGTAATATTACCCATGTTTTACGTACTTGAATAGTCTACAGAGGAAATTCATTCCATTAATATGAACATCCAAAGTGTTCTGATAGCAAATGAAAACTTCCACATGAAATTCTGATATAAACGGGTCCTCACTCAGAAGAAAAGACAGTCGAGAAGTTAAGATTAGCCCAGATAATTTTTTAATGTCATTTGTTATTCCGCGTGCATCTGAACTACAGCAATAAAAAAAAAAATACAACGAACAAGTGTTCAAAAATGACGAGTTCAAAAAAGCATTTTGCAAGTCAAGTCGAGCGTGAATTGCAGAAGCACCCGGTTTCCGATGATCTCTTATGCAACTACAGAAATGCTACATTGCCGTTTTTCAACAACAACCTGAAGAGAAAACACTACATTGCAAAATCAAAAGAGTTTAATATGTTTCCTGTAAACTTCAGGATGTTTCTATCAACAGGAAGTGTAGCTCCACTTGTATTTGTGGCATTTACACCAAGTCTCTCGCTTTTGGCAAGAGGGAAAGAAAAAGACAGAAAGAGAGAGGGAGAGAGAGAGAAAACTATAGCATATCTAACGAGCCTTGTGAGGAAAAAGAGACTGAAGACCGCTTAAAACCACAATATGCGACCGAAAATGTCGATTATGCCACACTTATATAGAAGACATACATGTGATTAACAACTTCCCCAAATGTCAATGCAGCATGACGTTATTGCTAAAACAACATGTAATGCCATCGGTAAAGTAGACTGCCTTGGGATAAATATTGAAAATATTTCTGTTGCTGATTACAAGTAGTTCTTCCTTCCTGAGCTTCCAATTTACAAGTTTACATCTTTACAAGAATTAACTGCCATAGAAGAAAAAAAACAAAAACAAAAGAAAAAGACTCCAAAAAACCTCAAACAAACAAAATACACACAAAAAAAGATTGCGTGTAATTCAATGTGTGTTGCCCCAAAATAATACCCTAGCGGCTGAATACACCTCTTACTTGAGGCAAAGACCACATTATATTGGACAACAACCTGCAAGCTTGTGCTTTGTGATTTCTCGATTTTCGAATGATAATTGGGAACGAATCAACTTGTAAAACCGATAGCTATCTATATACATAATTTCAAAATACAATGAACATTAGTGAAATATTTCCCTCAGATTTTCTTCCAAATACAAGCATAACGGAGTTGATATAGATGTTTGGGACAGAAAAAGAAAAATTCTGTACAATTAAAACTGAATATTTTCAAAATCAGTGAAAAATAGAATATTTATGAAGAAATACTTCGAAAACTATAGCTTCTATGTGTAAATTATAAATTCATGACACCCAAAATCGTTGGTGCAAGTAGTTATATTAATAAACGCCTCATTTGTAATCCTGAAAAGCTAGGGTTTTCAAGCAAAGAACACGACCAGTTAATGCGCTTTTTAAATACAATATGAAAGCGGAAGAGTGAAAATCTATAAAAATTTTCTAAAATTCAACATGCAAATCTTGTTTTAGCTATCTATATTCTGCGATGAGTATTCTTTGTTACAACCTCCTGCTTTTATAAAAAGATTTCAAATAAGAATAAAAAAATATACATCCGCACATACTTATATGTACATATATGTGTGTATGATACACACACACACACATCTATATATACATACATATACATATATATATATATATATATATATATATATATATATATATATATATATATATATATATATATATATATATATATATATATATATATATATATATATACACATACATGCATACATATATATAATATGAATATATGCATATATACATGCATATATGGGTATGGGTATAGGACATAAAAAAACATGGACAGAATGAGAAACGAGAACATAAACGAGAACATAAAACACAAAACGAGACATGCAACATAAAGAACATTCCCTTCATCAGTTGTCCCCTGTTTTATCTACTCCGCGTTTCGAAGGTAAGGACAAAACGCGACTTCGTTAAAACAGTCCTTCCCGCAAAGCAAATTAAATAAAATTTGGGATTTTATGCGGAGGGTGAAAGTGGTAACAAAAACATGACAGTGCGAACAAAACAGTAAAAACAAACGGTGAGGGCTGTTTAGCGAAGACGATGTGAAGTACTGAACGCTGGAAAAACGAGCTTTGAGAAGAGACAGATGAAAGCACGTCTTGTCTTTAGGAAGTAAATGGAAGAAAGAGAGAATGGTTGTTAGTCACGTGTGATCAACGAGAGAGTCAAGGAGGAACGGTGAAGGGGAGAGGAGAAGAATAGGGAAAGGGTGGGAGAGAAAAACAGAAAGGAAGAAGGACAAGAGAGGGAGATAGATAGACAGAAAAGAGATAGAATAAGAGTGCACATCGTAATTATTAAGATAAAACTTACTTGGAAAAGGATGCGTGACGTTCGATCATATAATAATATAAATACTATATGCATATATATATATATATATATATATATATATATATATATATATATATATATATATATATATATAGAGAGAGAGAGAGAGAGAGAGAGAGAGAGAGAGAGAGAGGCGAAGGAGTGGCTGTGTGGTAAGTAGCTTGCTTACCAACCACATGGTTCCGGGTTCAATCCCACTGCGTGGCACCTTGAGCAAGTGTCTTCTACTATAGCCTCGGGCCGACCAAAGCCTTGTGAGTGGATTTGGTAGACGGAAACTGAAAGAAGCCCGTCGTATATATGTATATATATGTATGTGTGTATATGTTTGCGTGTCTGTGTTTGTCCACCCCAACATCGCTTGACAACCGATGCTGGTGTGTTTACGTCCCCGTAACTTAACGGTTCGGCAAAAGAGACCGATAGAATAAGTACTAGGTTTCCAAAGAATAAGTCCTGGGGTCGATTTGCTTGACTAAAGGCGGTGCTCCAGCATGGCCACAGTCAAATGACTGAAACAAGTAAAAGAGTAAAAGAGTAAAGAGTAAAGAGTAAAGGTATATATATATATATATATATATATATATATATATATATATATATATATATATATATATACAGACATATATATACACTCACAAGCATATATATATGTAAGTGTGTGTGTGTGTATGTTATGTAAATGTGCGCCTGTGTGTATGTTTTTATGTGTATGTATATATAATAAAAATAATTTCTCGGATGGAATTTATAAATATACGTCGCTACGTATGTTTCCACAAATCATGTGATTTGTGGAAACGCGCGTAGCGATGTGTTAAATATTTATAAATTCTATCCTAGAATTATCATTATTATATTTATCCCACATTTCTATCGGTATAACCGAGATGCAACCCCCAAAACTAACTCACTAGTTAGTATCATTAGACAGCGGCCGGCGTAATGAATTAGGAGCTTTATTTGCATACACCTAACGCTACCTTAAACGAATTTAAAAGATATATATGTGTGTGTGTATGCGTGTGTATTCACATGTACACACACACACACACACACACACGCACACGCACACACATGTGAAGCGATTGGGTACTTTCTATGATATAACTAGCTAGTATTTTCTGGTATCATGCAAAGTTAACTGTGATGACTTATTGAATCGATTATGTCTTGTTTATAGTAGTTACTTCAAGCATGACTTTGCTTTCAGGCGACTGTTCTTTTCCTCGGCATCTCACTGGTTGTTTAAACACCAATCGCAAACAATACCGAGTTTTGGCGCCAAGTTTAGAATTTCAATTCTTGAGCCTGATTTTGCCGATCCCCAAAGTGTAAATGGCATTGATTTTTATCCTCATTTTACAGGCAAACGAATGTATGAGACTATGTTCGTTCATCATTTTCATTTTGTTTCAACGTTGTTTCTTGATTATTATCGAACTCATACTTTGAAATCCATCACACATTTCTGAAAACATTTGGGACTTTACAAAGACAAAATACGTTCAAGCATTTTCTTTTTCCATAACATATTTTCACAATCAGAAGATAAAGCCACTCTTGATATCATAGTTGTGCTAAAAGATGGAACATCGTAAATTTCAAACTACGGACTGTATTAATGAAACGAAATGTATGTAATGACATACTTATCACCCTCCCTCTCTCTCAAAGACACACACACACACTATATATATATATATATATATATATATATATATATATATACTGCTGAGACCCCTTTCGGTCATGACTGACTATGGGATTGCACCTAGAAAGTTACCCTCCCAGGCAAGGTTGTTTATGGAAGACCAACAGTTGCCCATGCATACCGGCCTCCCCTCTCCACACCACCAGTGTTATCTAAGAGATAAGGCAAAGGCTCGGCACCTGTGACGTCGCAACTCATTTCTACAGCTGAGTGAACTGGAGCAACGTGAAATAAAATGTCTTGCTCAAGAAAGCAACACGTAGCCCGGTCCGGGATTCGAATTCACAACCTCTCGATCGTAAGCTCGACGCTCTAACCACCGAACCATGCGCCTTCATACACACACGTATGAGTGTATTATTTATATATATATATATATATATATATATATATATATATATATATGAGTGTATTGATGCGAGCATGCGCATCTGTACATAGGCGCGCACGCGCACGTCTGTACACACGCGCGCGCGCGCATATGCTCACGTGCACACACATATACACGCATACACACACATGCGTATTCATTCATATGTACATATGTATGTTCGCATGCATGCCAGTGTGCGTGCACACACCCATGCGCATGCAAATGTGTTGTCACGCGCGCACGTGCGTGAGTACACACGCGCAAAACAAGCGTTGGAGGTTGGTAATTGGCAAGTCCTGCTCATGAGGGTGGTTGGTAGCGGTGACCTTGGTGCAGGTGGTTTAGTGTAGCAGCTGGTGTTAAGGTGGTATATCCGGGTTGTCGGCAGTCAGAGGCCTGAAATTTGCCAGAAGAGCATATCTCTGGTGACAGCAATACAATAAATCGTATTTCTGGTTGATGGATACTGCCGGTTATTGGAGGATGTGCAGTTTTTCTCGGAGGCAGAGTTGTCAGTTGGGTGCATATGAAGGAATACGCATGTGTGTGCGCTTGCGCGTTCATCCAAGCGTATGTGTGTGTGTGAGAGCTAACGCCCATGTACAGATGCGCACGCTCGCATCAATACACACATGCACGCAAAACCATATGAGTACGTCTGCACACCCACATATAGAACTATATACTTGCATATGCCGCCCCTTCCTACTTCTCCCCACCCCAACAACCTGACTGATTTCCTAATCGCCACGTAGTTTATTTCCTGTCCACCATGTGGTATTTGCCAACTAACTGTTGCTCAACATCAAACCACGACACCGCGTGGCCTTTCTCGACCAATCGCAGGCCACCTCACGGTAATAACAATCAACTTCTGTCATTCAAATTCAAAATGGCTGAAGACCAGCATCACGCTTGTAACTCAAGAGTACCAACAAACTTGAATCAAACTGTTTTGATCCATATATATATATATATATATATATATATATATATATATATATATATATATATACCCACACACATATGTGTACATGTATATATGTATACATATACGTGTATGTATAAATGTGTGTGTGCACAGAACCTTCCTTACACAAACGCACACATATACACACGCGCACTAACACACACACACACACACACACATGTATAATACCCTGCATATTACATATATAAAGAGATGTGAAATATGCTTTTACAATTATAATTTCATAATACCAATAGAAAAAAAAAACGAAAAATTAAAGCACAGTTAGGAAATATGAATGTAGAATTTTATTTAAGAAAAAATATAATGTTTGTAATTTTTATAAATAGGTATAAAAGTGGCTAACAAAAATCTGTAACATTCATGCAGTTCCCAAAAGCAATAACAATAAATTTTTATAAGATTGGCACCAGGCTGTGAAATTTAAGTTATGGAAGAATGAATTTCAGTATTAATTTTATTAACAAAAGAAAGATGCAAATCAAAGTGTCCCCTCGATGGGTGTTGATCACTGGTCGTGAAGGGATGTAATTAAATACATAAAACAATGATAGTTTTGCACTCTACAGGTTCTATAAATTTACTAAATTAAAAAACAAAACAATAAAAACGTAATATTTTCGCTCTTTTTGTCATAAACCTTTCATATAAGACATGGCAAATTAACAGACATATATGGTAGTGAATACATAAACAGATATAGGTACATAAGCCGCAATATAATCACCTATACACCTAGATCCACAAACACATCACACACGCACGGGCACGCGCACAAAGTGTGTAAAAACATCGAGTTACAAAAACCGACAGCTGTTTCAATACAGGAAAAGGCTCTAAATATTTCCTTCAAACGAAACGCTGGGTATCTTCCAAGATTCACCTGTAAATGCTCATCATACAGTACGGTATGACAACCTGGTGCCAGGGATGTGTCCCATTCTGTAGTCATCTGGCGACTGCTAGAACACCTAATAGAATTACCAGTTCCGCCCATGATCAACTTTATATTGGAAGGCTAGCTGCCTTACCAACGAGTATCATCGTACTAGAAGAATAAATTTTCACTTTGTATTTGTGAAACTTTTAGAAATTTAGATCTAAGACAATCTTTTAATGCATCCCACCTACACACAAGATTACACGCATAGCTATATGGTTAAGAGGTTTGTTTTACTGATTTTTGATTTAAGTTCGATTCCAGTGAGATGCACACTGGGAAAGTGCTTTTCCTGTACCTAGAGCTGGGCATTATTGTGAGAGTGGAATTTGGCAGCTGGAAATTGTGCGGAAGCACCTCGTATGTATACATCGATGCATATATATACGTTTACATGTGTGTGTGTATATATATATATATATGCACACACTCTCCCCATATACCCATTTGTATGCGTATATTTCTCTATGTTACTGTAAGACACTGCTCAATTGTGTCCGTCTCTTTATATCAACAAAATAAGACTTGTGTAAATATGTACTAGACTAAAAAATCTTGTGGGTGGATATGTTTAACTAAAACTATTGAAGTGGGACCCCCAATTAGTATGGCTGAAGTCCAAATGACTGAAACTAACAAAAGTGAGTATACACACTCTCATACGTATGTATGTATGTATGTATGTATGTATGTATGTATGTATGTATGTATGTATGTATGTATGTATATATATATATATATATATATATATATATATATATATATATATATATATATGTATGTATTTAATAATATATATATATATATATATATATATATATATATATATATATATATACACACAGAGACAGACACACACATATATATACAAAAACATATGCGTGTGTGAGTGTGATATTATTTTAGCACCACAGAAATGTTTATGATGTTTTATAGCAACGCCCATGGCCAATCAGTACATATTTCAAATATTACACAGGTCAAGAAATATAGCTGCCTTATATTTATACTTAATGTCTCCTAAAAGCAGTCGGTTGGGTCGATGTCTTCTAATAACAATAAAAAACAAATTGGTGACATGTTACAATCTTTGTTTTAAATTCCGTACTATTTAGCTATTTTTAATGCGTAAAATATTGGGTTTTCTTATGGTTTGTCACGCCCATTTCATAGATATTTTCAGTGTAAGTGAGGCGAGGTTTCTTTTCTTTCAGTTGAATTATAGAAACCGCATGAGAATTCAGTGTTTGTACCGAGCAACCAGTCATAGTTGCTGACTGTTAGCTCTCAAAGACTCTAGCTCGAAATAGGTACTGCAGACTGGTTTAATACGTCGTCAAGCCATGAGGAAACCTTTAAGGGTTACAAACTGTTATGCTAGCAGCCTAGATTCCTCTCACCTAATTTCTAATTTTTATTTTGAGTCTTTAACCTGCAAATACCATATTCGGATTGGACAATTATGCTCAATCTCGCTGGTGTGAGAGGATTTGAAAAGATAAAGGACAAGTCCTTCTTTTAATAAATATTTAAAAAAATACATAGCAACTTCCATCAGCAATTTCTATATACTTTTACATTCCCCAGCAAGGGCCACAGCCTCAGGGCTGAAACATATAAAAGAATATAATTAACTGCTTATTAACTAAAATAGCATTTTTTTATTAGGCTCTGATCTTTACATTTTTTAAGGGCATTAAAATAGTAAACAGAGTAAGATAGTTAGTTTTCAATTGAAAAATGACTCTTCCTACGACCACAAATTTTGGGGAATAAGAGTTGATCAAATCGATTATATACTTATCTTCACATTCTTTACAGGACGAAAGGTGAAAAAGTGGGGATGCAAAGGACGTAATCAACACCGGTGGTTGACTGCGCTTGTTAAACATCGTCCTCTCATTTAGTAATGGTAATAATCACTTCTAACATAAACGCAATCCCACACACGTAAAGGAGAGTTTTGACTGGTACTTATTTTATCGACCTCGGAAGGGTAAAGCGTCAAATTAATTCGAGTTGGATTTGAACTCAGAATGTAAAGTAAAAGGAGATAAGTTAGTACCACAAAATTTTGCGTCCGCCTTTCAACCTATTCTGCCAACCTACGACTCCCATTTATTATAAAATTTATTTTTTCTCCCGTCACAAAATTTTTGATCAGGGTAAAGGTACATAGATATAATTTACCTCAGTTCATACAAGGTACTTAATTTGTTGCCCCCATTCCGTCCGGATGAGATGAAAAGTAAAGTTGGTGAAAAAGATGACGCTGGTTACAATGAACCTAGAATACGAATTACATATCCAAGTCGGCTCTCTGTCTGCGCTCTCAATACAGTTATGATCCCCAGGAAACAATAACTGTTGTTGTTGTTTAGCTCCATATTCTGATCGGGCAAAACTTTTGTACAATGCATTCCAACTCTGACCATCCTATCTTATTCACACGCACACCATACCTAGAATTCTTTTTAAAAAGATGTAAGGTGTGATTTGAGGAAGATTAGGTTGCTATTTTTAGCAAGTCAGGTCACTGCGTACAAACGTCCTTGGTTGTTTGTCTGAGTGGCGAGATCAGGTATGTGTCTTCATGTGTTTGCTGAGGTGGTCTTTGCGTGTGAAAGCCTTGCGACAAACACTGCAGCTGTGGGGTCGCTCCCCAGTGTGGATACGACGATGTCGAGTTAACTCCTCATTTCTTATGAAAGCCCTTCCACATTCCGGTTCTTTACACACAAACGGTCTCTCACCTAAACAAACGATACAGAACAAACAGAGATAAGCAAGTAAGTAAACAGGAACAATATCAACGAACAAAACATAACATCAACAACAATCAATGACATATTACCCTAGTACATCGTAACAGATTAGTAAGGGTGGGGTATACATGCTTATGACATATGCAAACAATAGAAAAGCAAAATAAATAAATAAATAAATAAAATACGCTGGCTGTGTGGTAAGAAGCTTGCTTCCCTACCACATTGTTCTGGGTTCAGTCCCACTGCTTGGCACCTTGGGCAAGTGTCTTTTACTATAGCCTCGGGCCGACCGAAGCCTTCTGAGTGGATTTGTTAGTGGGAAACTGAAAGAAGCACTCTTAATTTCATCGTCTATAAGCGAGGGTAGATATTGTCTTTCAGTTAGTGTTATTCTGAGGTCTTGAAGACGAAGGTCCCGAATATTTCTATTAGACACTATTGTGCAAATCCTTTTTGCTAAACTAGAGGGGATATTTCTTTTAGTGTGTTTCGCGTGGCATAAGCTAAATAGGAGATATTACTTCGAGTCCGTAGGTTTATGATAAATATTAGTTATAATTTGGTTGTTGACCTTTTTCATCATAACATCCAAGAAAGGGTGCTGTTCTTTGCTATATTCCATTGTGAATTGAATGTTAGGGTTTATATTATTTAGTATTGATTTGAACTCCAACAGTTTATCAATGATCTCCTTCCAAATGATAAAGCAGTCGTCAAGGTATCTTTGTCAGTTCTCTCTCATATAATGGTGAAATGGATATCCATATTTTTGCAGTAACGTTTCATATATGGAGTATTTAAAATAACCCGTTATTAGGTTCGCCAGAACAGGGGCTGCTTTCGTTCCTATCGCAATTCCACATTTTTGACGATAGTAGGTGTCATCAAATAGGAAATAATTTTTCTAAGGTATAAATTTTAAAGGTTCAGTTATAAAGACCTGGTTTATGCATTCCGGCAGTACTTCAGGGTACTTTTCCAGCCAGAATTTTATTGCTTCTATCCCATAGTCATGTGGATGTTGGCGTAAAGATTAATAACATCGAAGGAAACTAATAATGTCTCTTCATTAGTTGTTTTTGGTAGGTTCTCTAGCATGTCTAGAAAATTGCTTAGGCGGTGGGTTTCACAGGCTAAGCCAGCTATAATGGGCCTTAACTTTAAGTCTTCTGGTGCTTGGATATTTATGTATTTGCCTGGTGATTGTTTGCAGGCTTCATTAACTAACTATCTTGCTCTAGGTTTACATTTAAAGTTCATGATATGATCTATTTCTTTTTATATCAGGCCTTTTCCATGTAGAAGTATTAAAGATTCAAGATTTTTCATTGTTTTATATATATATATATATATATATATATATATATATATATATATATATATATATATATAATACAAATGATATATGAGCATATGCATGTGTACATACATATATGTACATACCTACATCTACATGTATATATAGATGCATATCCGGGTACAGGACGTTAGAAAAGGAACGGGAACATAAAGCACAAAAATTGACTTTTCTTTTACAGACAACAGAATGAACACACAGGAAATCAGACGAGCCACTTATGGAACTTTTCCTTCATCAGCTGCCTCTATTCTAAACTAGGCGTTTCGATATATATAAATACACACACACACACACATTCTGAGTGAGAAAACTTTTTCCCTGTTGGTGACACTTGAAATATATGTCCGAAACACATACGTACACACCAATAATACACGTCAACATAATTTCCGTTTCATATTTTCTAAGCAACGTCATAATGACAGTGGTATGTTGTCGTGGGAGCTAATAAGCGGTTACTCGAGTGACTAGAAAAGAACATCTAGATCTTTCTGAATTCACCTTATGTATTCTTTAAAGTTAAAGATACATTAAATAATGTTTTATAATAGACAGCGAGTAAATTAAGATGGTATATCTTTAAACATGGGCCTGCCCGTTACTGACTAACTTAGGGCTAAACAACATTAAGAAGTGAATTATGATGGTTATTGTTTTTTAGTTGGAGATTATTTCTGATCGAGTAAGCCTTTAATCAAAAGCTATTCTGTTTGTTTTCGAAACATGACGTCTTTTCCTTCTTAAAAGAGCATGATAAGAGTTGAGTTACATTTGGCTACTATTTCTAGCGGATCAAGCGACCAGATAGAGACTCCTTTGTTTGGATCGACTTCATAACAAACAGTCTCGCTCGTCTTTTAATTTATGTACCAGGCATGTAAATACCAAAGATTCACTTTACAGTTATGAAACTCTCACCTGATATATGAATGAACAATATTGCCAACTCATTCCTTCCTATGTTTCTGATAACCTGATTATGTTGGATTAGGATGATGAACCCTATTATAGACAATGCTCAGTGCACTCGTGTCATCGGTAGCATACAAAGGGATGAGATAGCTTCATATTACTCATTCACTGGTTATATGATATCAGAGGGGAAATCAATGGTAGGTATTTTCGATTCTGATATCTCGCTTAAACGACCATTTAAGTAGTTTTTTTTCTTTAGCCTTCTTTTTTTTTCATAGTTTCATCCTGTCCTTACTAATTATCAAAAAATATTTTGCGTATCGAAACACCCCCCCCCCACACACATACACCCCCACACGCAAACACGTACACAAGTATACCTACATAAAAATATATAGACACATACATACATACTCAGTAAAAGACTGTCTTAGTATAAATATAGAGAATCACCTTCCCTGTTACTGAGAATATACATAAAAAACAATTCAAGGAATATTGGCGGAACATTCCCATCAAAACTTCTACCAAATGCAAACGTAACAGACCGGGTATTTTTGTTTGAGAGAGAAAGAAAAAGTATGTATGTACGTACATACATGTATACATGCATCTATGTATGTATGCATTTATGTAAGTGTGCTTGTGTACGCAAGTGATTAGTGTTTATCTTAAATTGTCAAATACCCATTGAATTGAACTGTAATAGCCAGTGAAATTCACTTTAGAATAGCATTTTCTACTATGGGAACAAGGCCTGAAAATTTGGGGGTAGGGGTAGTCGATAACATCAACCTCGAAAAGAATGAAAGACAAAGTTACACTTCGGCAAAATGAGAACTCAGAACATAAAGACAGACGAAATGCCGCTAAACATTTTGTCCAGTATGCTAACGGTTCTGCCCGTTTAACATCTTAATTCAATTCAACCTAATGCTATACATATCATGTTTATATGCGCACATTTTCATTTCCGAAAGAAAAAAAGTGAAATATAGTATAGCGCTGCAGAAACATAAATATTCAATTCCAATTCAATTGTAATGGAGAAAGTAGTTGATAAGTTATCGCCCAAGAGGAATAATGACTGATATGCATTTTAAGGAAATGGGATAGATACAAAGCCTGAAAGTGCAGGGAAGGAGGGTAGTCGATTACATCAACCCCGGTCCTCGACTGGTACTTATTTTATCGAACTTAAAAGTATAAAAGGCAAAGTGGGCTTCGGCGGAATTTGAACTCAAAACGTGAAGGCTTATGAAACGCTGCTAAACATTTTGCCCGGCGTGCTAACAACTCTGCCAGCTCGCCGCCTTTAGGTTCATATTAATAATCCTTTTCTACTAAAGGCACAAGGCTTGAAATTTGCAGGAAGGGGACTAGTCGATTACATCGACCCCAGTGTTTCACTACTGCTTAATTTATTGATTCCGAAAGGATGAAAGGCAAAGTTGATCACGACGAAATTTGAACTCAGAACGTAAAGACGGACGAAATGCCTCTAAAACTTTCGCCCAACTGTTAACGATTCTGCCAGCTCGCCACCCACAGTTTCATATTAATAATACATTTCGTTCTAATCGCTTCGTGTCAAAATGGAATGCTCAGTCAATCATTCTACATTTTGCGCAGCATTATTTCACATCTATTATTCATGATTCATCTCAATTGAATATTAGCCAAATCTCATTGCGATGCATTCTGGAGAATTTAAATTCATGTCACATATATTCTTAAACTCGTAAAATCACTAAATGAAGACGAAGAGGATTTTCATCGTCAATCTCATTTCTGCGCGGAAATGTTGGTGTTCTTTTATAATGAACCTCGTCTTATTGATAATAGAATTTGAGCTATTAGTCATAAAATTTGGTATACGATGCGACAATTCATCGACACAACTGTATGTTTTATGCTGCAGATAACATGCATGAAACTATAGCCAAAAGTTTGGTTAATAATGGAGTATGTCCGGACTAAGTTACAGTTCCAGTGTTACTGGGGCTTTCTTTCTTTCTTTCTTTCAATGACATAAACAACGAAGCGAAGGAGCTGCCCATTCTCCCAAAGATAGAGGATAGTTTGAACCGCCTCACCTCGCGCCTCCCAATTACACGCTTGAATTTCCACACCCAACTTCGTTTCTTATCCTAAATGTAGGCTAATTAAACCCTCTAAGAGCGAGATAGGCATTGTATATAATCGTATTCTCGATGCATCAGCTCCTGGTTTACAGAGTTTATCTTATACGATTTCAGCCCTGTTGTAATCAATTGGTTTTGCAGTTTCAAGACTAACACACCCAACAGGTTTACCCAATTCAATGGCGTAGATTTCTACTCGTCTGTCTTGAAATCTGTCCTCCTGAAGGCCCAAGACTTTGGTAGACAATTCATCAGAATTCGATCCAAAAATCATTATGAATGTTTGGAAGTGACTCCTATTTTACAATAACTCCTATTGAGTAAAAAAAAAGGAAGATGACGTATCCACGAGGTCGTACGTCAGGGTTGAGGCACTGACCTGGTTGGATTATTTATCGTGGACACTCTAAAGAAACATACACACATCATAGGCAGACCTTGTACAAGGACGATTGTCTGTCTGGCAATCTCTAAGCATGCGAACGGCCATGCTATTGATAAGATGAGGGGGAATCTTATAAACACCTTAAAAAAATTCTATCTCACTGTAATTGTTTCCACCAACTTAACTTCTTGGGCGTAACCTTTAAACACAAGGTATGCAAATACTATACCTACAGAAAACATAATCAGGAAACTGTCATTTCCCCAAAAAACTTCAACCTCTGTAAATAGAAAGCTAGTCTTCAAGAAGACTTCACTCTACTGTAACGCGGCACTAGCGAGGAACGAGTGGCTTTACTGATAAATTTGTGTATAGGGAAGATTTCTACCACATCCTTAAATCTAAAGATAATTAAGGAAAGACAATTTGTTTTAACCCTCCAATTTAGATGTTTCCACCAATGTAAGTGATGAAATTCTACTAACAGCTGACCAGAATCCGGCCTCTAAAAAACTGTAGTCTTTAGAACCATCCGCACACCATCCAATGGCATTGCAAAACGCTACACTGGCATACAGCCAATGTATTTAAGAGAAGATACATACAACACATACATTCATTCAGGTGTAGGGACAATGAAAACTTTACCTCCCTGTCCCATTTCATCTGGAGACTCCGGGACTATCGAAACAGCTTTCCAACATCGAATGGTATATCATTGAGAGGGATATACCATTGGTATATCCTTAATCACCGGGTACTCGTAATCGCTAACACTGCCTTCTTTTAAAAACTGTACTTATTTCATTAGCCCAAAGTATCCATCAATAGGAAAACTGACTTATCTTATTGTTGCCATCTTTATTTGTTTCGGTTGCCAGCGGCCGTACTGGGGCACCGCCTTGAAGAAGTTTTTAGTTGAATGAATCGCCCTCAGTACTAATTTTTTCTTTAAGCCCGATGCTTATTCTATCGGTTACTTTGCCGAACCGCTAAGTTACGGGGGCATAATCACACCAACACCGGTTGTCAAGCGGTGACAGAAGTGGGCAACTGACATAAACTTGCTCTCGCTCTCCCTCTCTCTCTCTCTCTCTCTCTCTCTCTCACACACACGACAGGTTTCATTCAGTTTCCGTCTACCAAATCCACCCTTAAAGACTGGTCGGTCTGAGGTTATAATGGGAGACACTTGCCTCAGATGCCATGAGGTTGGGAAGCAAGTTTCTTACTACACAGCCATTCCTGTGCCTATGCATATAAATGTATGTATGCATATATATATATATATATATATATATATATATATATATATATATATATATATATATATAAGTTCAAAAAAACAATAACAGAAAAACAACAAAGTGAGGACGTGATACGGATAGTGTTATTGGACGCTCGGGAAAGGAAAGAGAGAGTGTATGACGTTTCGGGCGTAGCCCTTCGTCGGAAAGATGGAAAGTTCGGAGAATGGAAAAACGGAGAAAGAGGAAAATGGTACCGATGCCCACGAGGTTACATTGTGAAAAGACCGGAAGAGGAGATGGTGGGGGAAAAGTTCTTTCTAAGACAGGAGAGTGAAAAAGAGAGATGAATATCTGTGCGTGCGCGAGAATCTGCGAGTGTGTGTGTGATAACAGAACGTGTGTGTGCGTATGTATGTGTGTGTGTGCGTGTGTGTGCATGGTTTGGTGGTTTATCTGTTAGTGTGTTTGTGTGTGTGTGTGTGTGTGTGTGTGACGTAGTGGAAGGAATTAGTAGCAGGAATGGTTAGTGGATGCTTATAGACAGTGTTAAGTAGAAGGTCAACAGGCGGTTTTTTTAGTATGTGTGTGTTCGTGTTTGTGTGGGGTTGTAGGTGTTGGGTACGTGTACGTGTGTGTGTGTATTTTGTATGTGCACGTGTGTATGCGTATGTTTTTGTGCGTGCGTGTGTGTTTGTGTGTATGTGTATGTTGTGTATATGTGCGTGCGTTTGCTATTGTATGTGCGTGTATATATATATATATATATGTGTGTGTGTGTGTGTGTGTGTGTTTGTGTGTGTGTGTGTATATTTATTCAAGTGATATATATATACATACATACACGTGTATATGCGTGTGTGTAAGTATACATACATATATATGTACACATGTATACATACATATATACACACACACACATATATATATATGCATGTATGTATACATTCATACACATACATCTTGAAGAACACGCTCTCCCAGTTCATTTTCTATATACATTACATAGACGCGCGAGTACATACATAGAACGCGCGCGCGCACACACACACACACACATACACAATACATATATACATATACCTAAGCATCATAAACATATATAAACATATACCCCCATATATATATTTGTGTGTATAAAAGCGTGCTTGGAGGTGTGTATATATTTTTATATCCATATATATGCACCCAGTACTGCATTTTTGCTCATGTGTACGTGAGCGCACTCATTTGTGCGTACACGCGACATATGTATATAAGGAATCACATATGGAGCAAAATGCCGCGACATAAAGAGGTAAATGAATAAATAAATTGATTTTTGAAAAAAATAGGGCAAAAGACACAATTCATGAAACACACGCCGAGTCATTCTCACTACTCTTTCAGTTAGAGTAATTCATGTCGCTTTTCAGAAAAAGCTGATGATGAAATGCAGATAGTATTTGTGTATCACGCCCCTTCGATATTGATCTGGGTGTGATGTGACCCGATTTCAGTACATGACATTGCAGTAAAAAAAAAAAAAAGAAGAAAAAAGAAAAAAGAAAAAATACAACTACACACATACACACACACACACACAAACACACGCATATGCACACATGCACTCTCAAACACACATACTCACACACATTTACTGCGCGCATATCTCAAAGAACTCGCATGCATAGACACCAGCAAGCGTATGTATGTACACATATATGAAAACATCTATAATTTCGTTTAGGTAGAAATATGAGTCATATAATATATATATATATATATATATATATATATATATATATATATATATATATATTTATAAGACTTTCCGTATTCCCGAGCGTCATACTAATATATACTTTTGTTATTTACACCACCTGTCCTCGTCTGTTGTTATTTTTTGTATATTCTCCCATATATATATATGTATATATACATATATATATATATGTTAATTCTCTATCTGTAGCACGACAGAGATGGAAAATGGAATATATGTATGTGTGTGTATATATATATATATATATATATATATATATATATATATATATATATATATATATTTCCATACATATATATATGTGTGTGTATCTGTATGTATACAAATATACATATATACACACACACACACACACACACACATATATATATACACACACACAGATGCACAAGCTCACATATATGTATGTGTGAATATGTACATCCATGTGTATATTATCCTATCCATCCATCCATCCATCCATCCATCCATCCATCTACCTGTCAGCCTGTCTATCTCTCTCTTTCTATATATGTATATGTATATTTATGTTTAGATGTGTATACGTGCGTGCATGTGTTTGTGTGTGGAAGGAGACAGGTATAGGTATAAGGAAAGGAGTTAAAAATGCAAAACCTGACAATTTTTTTTTTTTAGTTCGAACTGCATCTGACTGGTTAGGTTTTCCTAACATTGGTTTCTTTCTCTCGACGTGGAAAGGCATCATATTTTAGAGAATATGAAAAGAAGGGAAGACAGGACGAGGTTATAGCATCCATTCATTTCTAAGTGAACGAATACGACAACTTTCAATTAAGAATTATAAATCTCGTCGGATCAAAAGCTTACCATTATGCTTTTGACGATTTTTCATATTCTTTTTTACTCTAGGCACAAGGTCCGAAATTTTCGGGGTGGGGGGTGGGGAGTGGGCCAGTCAATTAGATGGACCCCAATACGCAACTCATACTTAATTTATCGACCCCCGAAAGGATGAAAGACAAAGTCGACCTCGGCGGAATTTGAACTCAGAACGTAAAGACAGACGAAATACCGCTAAGCATTTCGCCCGGCGCGCTAACGATTTCGCCAGCTCGCCGCCTTCGTCAAGTTTTCATATTAGTCAGAAAATCCGAAGCAATTATGCGCTCCACAATTGGCATTAGTAGTCTAAACGGAATAGAATCGTTATCGACTTGTAATCAAAATTGCTTAGGTGATTCGATTTGCCTAGAGCTTGGTTTTTGCTCTAAGTCTCTCGCCAAATTTAATTACTATTGATTTCTCTCTCTCTCTGACTTTTTTTGTGTTTCATTTTAAATACGGACAAGACTATGCATTTACTGAAAGGGAAACGAGATAATGTAGTCTTCATGTCTTCTCTTTCAAACATTTACAGTATTAGGAAAATTAAATGTATTTCAATTGGAAGTTGAAAGTACGTTGTGAGTTTCTTTTTACCCAGAGCTTACCTTAACTTACACACTGAATAGGTTTGTTACCCAGAGCCAACTGTAGCTTACGATATGACGTTTTTATTTTTTCCACTCCGCGTTTACCATTTTAACTTAATTTGCTGCTCTACAGCATTAGCTATATACAATGGCTAGTATAGTTGCCATTAATTGTTAGTTTTGCTACAACTATTTTATTAGTACTAAAGCTATATACAGGACTACGTACAAGTGACATAGCATGTATATTGCAAAACTGAAATGCTACAGTACAGTAGCAAAGTAGTAAAACACAAAAAAAATTGAAGTTCTTTTCCTAAATATAATCAATTCTGACTGCAATGCTACAATATAATTTTATGATGGATGCAGAAATATAAGGAATGAGTTTCATAGAATACTAGCGGGCATACAAGGCGTTGAGTCAGTGACACAGATTCGATTCTTGGCCGAGCTATTTTCACTTTACCTGCTTCTTGTTGCATGCTATACTTAATATTAGTTAATGGGCTTGGAAGTGAAAACTTTCTCCCAGTACTGCATAACGATGAAATCTTCAGTATTGTTACAACCATACCGCAAATGTTCTAAGATTTTGAATGAAGAACCGAGTAATGTAGTACGCAACCCTGAAGACTTTCTTTACCGAACCACAGTTTTTGTTCTGTATTGCATTATGATTTCATGCGTTGACGTATGAACATCAATTTGTGAGAATATAACATAACAGATGGAATCCAGTTTGCACCAGAAACAGGACAGCCACATATTTTATCTCTTCGCTAAATATTGAAAAACGAAGTCGAATCCAGTTGATTGTGAACATAGAGCATTAAAAGAATCTAGCAAACTTGAGCCCAGTGCTAAAATTTCTGTTATTTCACTTCAATCTTAATTTGAGTGGTAGAACAACCGTGAGAACATTGGGAACTCTCAAGGATGGGGATGGGGAATAAATTTCAAGGGTGAACTGGAGTGAATTGAGTATTTAAAAGAGTTGCGATTTTTGTTAGAAATAGAACATTTAAAGCAAAAACAATGCGTATATTCTAAACATATTTTCAAAGAAGTCTTTGTCATGATTAAAGTATATAAGTAGGACATTATGCGATCAGGTTATAGAAACATGAAGAAGATGTGCCAAAGTGCAATATAATTTTATTACATAAGTCCCCACCTTGAGTTATTTCTAAAAGAATATTGACGCAGAAGACTTTAGTCCACGGAAATATAGTAAAAGGGACACGATGGAGTAGAATAAGAAAATATGGATAAACTAGTGTACAAAATTAGTTTCTGTTTTGTTAGAATAATTTGGTGTTAGCTTTTCTTTTTACTTTGTAAAACTTAGGGAGGGAAGATCTTGTGAAACACCATTCAATGAAGGGGACACTTTGCTACAAAAATTGAGAATGCTTTAGAGTATTTAGTTGCATTCTTTTAAATCCTAAGTTCACTTCTGAGATCGATAAAAAAATAAAAGTAGGGCACTCGATTAAATTGACTCCACCCACCGAAAAAATATTTCTAAAATATTAAAAGGGATAAATCTAGTGGAAGTAACTTTATTGCAGAGGACGTGCCGTGAGGCAACATATGTTGATGTTATTTATATTAGCGTCTTCTGAAGTTTGATTTACTGCGTTCATTTTATAAGTATTATATATCAAGGAAGAGAAGATTTTATTGGTTTTGTTGTCAACATAGATGCACCCTAGCATAGCCACAACGTGCAAAAACTATATATATATATATATATATATATATATATATATATATATAAATTCCTCTATTTACATAATATCGAGGTCTCTTTCTTTCTTTCGTTGTCCTTTCTATCAATATATATATATATATATATATATATATATATATATATATATATATATAATTATATTGTTAATATATGACAAGATCATTATTAATTCTTTCTGCCTTTACAATGGACCTTCATTTCAACATGGCAACTGGAGAATGTGATACTCTCAATAGCTGTAGCCAACATTTTCATTCGGAAGAAGATAAAAAGTAGTTTTTGTATTGTGACTAATTAGCAACAATAATTGTTGCGTGCTTTTCATATTGAGCTGAATGTGACAATGTATTACTGAGAAGTATAGTGATTCTGTCTTTGTGACACTGAAGGCGGTATCATTGCTTTGATTCCATTAAAGGATGTTTTAAGTCTCAGTGTAGATTCGCTAGAAATTTCTGGTTTGCAGGTAGATGACACTTGGGTGCGGAAGCTCCGGGAAGAATGAAGGAGAATAATCTGTGGAGAAGCGAGCATTGTTGGCAGTCACTGTAAGCTGGTCGTTGATGTATAAGAGGGAGGGTGCGGGCAACATTGAAGATAGCCTTTAGGTTTCACTTTATTCGCTTAATCACTGAATGTTGTTGCTTTTATCTTACTTCTTCATATCAGTCTGCCAATGTAGTTTGAATGAGTTATATAATAATCTTTTTTTTTAGTTTCTCCGAGTGAGGGATAAGTTGTTGAGATATTTAGCAATATTAAAGCGTTTTCTCACAACTCACCTAAACCTCGGAGACTGAGCTAGTAGAAATGTTAAAGAAACGGACAAACTGCTTTGCAATATTTGTTCTGACTTAACGTTCTGGATTCAAAACCTGTCGGAGTCAACTTTATCGTTCATCATCCCCACCCCCACCCGGAGCACTTATCGTATATACCTATTACATTACGTCCTTATTCGGAATTTTTATGTATGTATATATATATATAATAGAATTAGGTTTCAAAGGGAAAAGTGACTACACGTGGTATAAATAGGGGAAAAGTTAAAAGAAAAAAAGAGAAAATGCACATTGGATATAAAAAATAAAATAATGGCTTTTTTTTATAAAACGTTACGAAATATATATATATACAATTAGATGAACTGAGGTAGAATTAAGAGGTATAAAAGTTATTATTTTGAATTATTAAAGAGATTCAAAGTCATACCGGTATCGTCAAAAGCTGTTCACTGGCTTTGAATGAGCACCGATTTCCAAACAGTGCCGGGTCAAATAGTACCTGAGTGAAAGGTTACATGCAGGGGAGGTAAGCAGTTCTGGAAGTGGGGCAATTAGTATAGATATAAATACTGTAATATGAATGGTGTATGGGAGGTATGGAAATTAGTGGTATTATTGGTAAGGTTAGTAGTGTCCTGTATTATTTTGTGTGTTCATGTTGAGTTGTGGATGATATTTATCGATGAAAGTTGCCTCTTTATTTATTCTCTGCTGTACTGAGATGTTCTGTGAACATTTTAGAAAGGGAAAATTAAGAAGTTCGGTTTAAGGTTCCCAGCACATTTTTCTATGTATTCATTGTTTTATCTCCTGTGAGAACGGGTAGATTTTAGATGATGATGTTGAAGGCCTCATTGTTTCTAGGGTTATGTGTGGAGATGTATGGGAGTATTTTTAAGTCTGGTGTAGTATTTCGGTTGACTTCACTTAATGTTCGTATGTCTATTTCCTTTGCTCGTTTAATCCCATCATTTATTAATGATGTTGAGTAATATCTCTTGATTAGTATTGATCTGAGTTGAAGGAGTCTTCGTTCACGAGTATTGGTGTCCGAAACTATGGTACAGATTCTTTTCGCCAGATTATAAGGTTTATTAATTTTTATGTATTTGGGGTGGCATGAGTTAAATAATAGGTATTGTTTGGAATCTGTGGGTTTATAGAAGATGTCCGATGTGGTTATTGACTATTTTAGTTAGGATGTCAAGAAAAGGAAGTTGTTTATTGTTGTGTTCCATGGTGAATTCTATGTTGCTTTTGATATTGTTGAGCATTATTTTGAAATCGAGGAGTTTGTCCACGCTATATTTTCAAGGTATGAAGCAATCATCTAAATACCTCTTCCGGTTCTCCTTTAAATAGCAATGAAATGAGGTGCCATATTTTTGTAGTGATGATTGGTACGATACCGGTATGACTTTGAATCTCTTTAATGATTTAAAATAATGACTTTTATACCTCTTAAATTCTACCTCAGTTCATCTAATTATATATATATTTCGTTACTTTTCGTAAAAAGCCTTTATTTTTATATCCAATGTGCATTTTCTTTTTTTCGTTTTACGTTTCCTCTCTCTCTCTCTCACACTATATATATATATATATGTATATATATGTGTGTGTATATATATATACATAATATATATGTATATATATGCATGTGTATAATGTATATATATATATATACACACATATATATATGTATATATATATACATATATATATATACATATACATATATATACATATACATATATATATATATGTATATGTGTATATATATATATATACATATATATGTATATATATGTATGTGTGTGTATAATATATATATATATATATATATATATATATATATATATATGCGCGCGTGTGTGTGGATAGGCAGCTAGATATTTTAAACTACGTATGTATAATTTATAATATCTCACTTTCACATCTGATGATTGTAAATGAAATACACGTAACTTCAATATCTGAAAGACTTAAAATGGGTATTTATTCTATCTGTATGTATAATGTTGTTTCCAGTTTGTTTTAATGTTTGCTTGACAGTACATATTCTATCTGTCTGCCTGTCTATCTATATACACATACGCACACGCACGGCAACACACACACATTTATGCATACATATATATAGATATCTATATATCTATAGCTATATGATATATATATATATATATATATATATATATATATATATATATATATATAAGCAAATATACGTTATTAAAATGATGGGAACGTAGTGTAACTGACAAGTGTTGCATGATAGGTGAGATTTATAAATAGCGTCCTACATTTAGATTGTCAGAGAAATCAGCTTCTCAAGATTTCAAGACAATTCATCATAAGATGGTAGATCAATAAGTCACTCGAGGCCATTTTACTTGTGACATATTCGTAATCACTGCTAAATACGCGAAAGTTGCGAGACGACTTCTGTGGTTCATATTTACTACATTTTTGAAGCAGCAATGAAATTCTTAACAACTAGGTATTGTTTGTTTGTTTAAGGGCTCGATCAGCCGTAAGCTTTTTCTTAAAAGGATGCTACCTTTTATTTGTCATCTTTTTTTGATTTAATTTTTTTTTTTACTAATTTTGTCAGAATGAGGGATCAGCGACCTTGACAATCACAGACTCTCCAAGACTGGTGGATTCGATATCGTTGATCTTCGTCTTGGTCAACTAGAAGTTAAGGACAGGAAAGAAATATATGGGCTGAGAGGGATTCGAGAAGGTTGACCCTCTAGGCCAGTGGTTCTCAACCGGGTCCATATGGCCCCTGAGGGTTCATGTAAGATTTATGGGACTCCACACAACAAAATAGTAAAGCGGGCACCCACAATAGTATTTAAAAGGCCCCTAAAAAATTTACTTTAGCTGTATGTATTGGTATGTATTGCAAGAAACAGGTAAATTTCTTTTTCTAACATTTTACATTGTCCAACCTGCACAAGTGAATGTGTGAAAAACGAAATAGGAATTTCGAAAGAAGTTTCTATAAAACTAGTTTTTAGACATCGAATGGCTACGGGGACCCACCGAAATAAAATAGTAATCAAAGGAGTCCATAGATAAAAAAAAAAGTTATTGAGAACCCCTGCTCTAGGAGAAAGGATAATTAATGCGAGGCCTAGAATGGATAGAAATAATATTGGGCGAGAAAAAAGGGGTGACACATGAATACATACATTTGACTACTCCAGTGTAAAATCACTCCATCAGGTAAATGTTCTATTTATTGTTTATCTTAAACTTATTTAAAAATAATTACCTTATTATTTTAAAATAAAACCTTATTTATATGCATATGAGGAGAGAGAGCGAGAGGGAGTAAGGGAGAGGGTGAGAGAGTGACAGAGAGAAACAGACAGAGGTTAGCTGGAGAACGAAGACCTGCTAAGAAGAACAAAACTAAAATATTGTCTGTAAAGTATCATTGAGTGTAGCACTTAGCGATGTTGGTTGAACGAATCCAGGTAAAAAAAGTCACAAGAAAAAATGTCACGGAAAAAAAGTCACAGGAGTTTTGTCCGGGGTGGGTTTTGTCCGGGGTGAGTTTTGTCCGGGGTGGGTTTTGTCCGAGAGGGTTTTGTCCTAGGGAGTTTTTGTCTGGATCCCATAAATTAATTGTGACTTTTTTTTCTGTGACTTTTTTCCTAGCCAAAATTGTGACTTTATTACTGTGACTTTTTTTTCAGTGACTTTATTACTGGTCACCAGTTGAACATTGTTAGATGTGGTATGCATCCAGCTATGAACGAGGAGAATAGGTTATGGTACTGGTGGTACAAAAGTCATAGTGCGGTGTGGTGACAACACATCTGTGAAACAGAGAAGCAAGTGATGACTGTCAGTGAGCACATGACAATAAGTCGAGTTTCTTTCTTATTGTGCAGTTGTAGATGTTCATGTGTAACAGCTGCTCTGCACAAGATGCGGGTCGCGCATAAACATCTACATACAACTTTCTGTCTTTCTTTCTCTTTTGTTTCTCTCATTCAGTCTGTCCGTCTTTAGATCCCTCGTTCGAATAATCGCACAAGAAGCTTTACACATGTCTAACACGAGGATGTATTGAACACTTGTGTTTTTTTCTAGTATAAATGACACATGCACAGAAATACATATACATGTATATGCACATACCCACACGCACGCGTGCACACACATACGTATATATATCTTCGCACACTCACATTATATATATATGTGTGTGTGTGTGTGTGCATATATATATAGGGAGAATTCACAAAATAACAAAAAAAAAACAACAAAAGTCGAAGACAGGTAGTGTATACAACAAACAGATGTATTAGTTTAACGCTCGGGAAGTGAAAAAGTCTTTAACGTTTCGAACCTACGCACTTCCACAGAAATGAACACAGAAGAAACAAGGATTTTGCAACGTCATGTACCCAGATATGCATCTATGTATACATGTAGATGAAGGTATGTACACACATGTACATATATATGCATATACTCATATTTATATATATATATATATATATATATATATATATATATATATATATATATATACCAAGAACCTTTTTTATTCTACGATATACACACACACGCATATATGGGTGTATATATATATGCGTGCACACATACGGATTTATTAATACAACATCCGTACGTGCATAAGTAAATATGTTGTCTTTATCTTTTTCATACAAATAGTGATTACTCTCTCTCTCTCTCTCTCTCTCTCTCTCTCTCTCTCTCTTTCTCCCTCTCACACACACAAATATACGCATACATACACGCACGTGTTTGTGTGTGTGTGTGTGTGTATATATATATATTTATGTTATTTATAATATATATTATATACGTATATGTATGCATCATGTTTTATTATATATAAATAATATAAATGTGAATATATTTATATATATATACATACGTATACACACACATACAGACACTCATATATTTATGTATGTATGTTTGTATGTATGCATACATGTCTTTTGTAGGAGCTTGTGAACAAACACATATATACACACGCCTATCCATTTTGTAACCATTGTTGAACAACACTGGTATTCGCATGACCTAGACGCAGAGTCGTCCTGGTTCAGTAACAGAGGGTAAGTTTTTTCAGGTTTTCTTTTCCCAGGCGATTGGCGCCTTCACTACTGTTGGAACTTTGTTTCGATGTGTTCACAGACTCAGTTCCTTAGTGCATTGGAAGAAGAAAAAAAAAAGAGGAAAAAGGAGGTAGAGGAAAAGAAAATTAATAATGCCTCCCCCACTCTCAAAAGTCACCAACAAAAAATATCACCGCCAACGCCACAGCTACCACTACCGGCTTAAACCACCCCACACGGCAAGAACAACATCAACAATACTGGTACCTATTCAGCGATCACCATTTAGTCCACTAACACGGCAATATTCTTCACTAACTGTAATCCCCCACCTCATATACGCAAGAGAAAAAAAAAACAAAAAACAAAGAGAAAACCGCCAATATCAACAGGGACGCTACGTCTCTGACTTCTGACTAATTAACGGCAATAATAGCACTCCTTCACCATAATCACCGTCACGACGACGACGACGACCACCACCGCCACTACCACCACCACCACCACCACCACCAACAACAACTGTACAATCTATATGTGCCAACGCGTCATTCTCACTCAAATCAAGCCCTACCGTTTTTAGCCAAGAACTTATTGGGTAATATGGTCCCAGGTGTTCTATACTTAAGGAAAAAGACATGGTGGCCTTTCATCAGAGGTCTGCTCGATCAAATTCGGTTCTAAACACCCCCAACTACGACAACAACCGCACTAATAGTAACAAATAGAACTGCAACAACTACACTAATGAAAAAAAGAAAAAAAAGAAACAGCAGGCGTAGGGGTGGCTGTGTGGTAAACAGTATGGAAGACACGTGTAAGAGGCATAGTGACGGATACATTTGTATCTGGCCAGGGGTTAGTTAACTTTTTTTTGTTACCACCTCAGTAGTAAGATCAGGCTGGAGAAGAGGTACCTGTCACGGGACAGATTCATGAGAAGATGGAAGCCTGTGGCGAGGAAGCTGGGAGTGTTTGGCAGCAGGTAAGTGGAAGCCAAAAACAAGAGAAAGAAAAAGCAAGGGGTCTACCCTGGTGGTCGGTTGCCTATCATCTGTAATGAGCAATGCTTTAATCGAACATTGTAAATATAATCAAATTATTATTGTATATTCAAAAATTGTAAATATTTAATCGATAGAGCTACTTCACCCTTTTTATGTTTGTCTGTCCTTGTTAGTCCCCTCTTTGTAATGCCTTTATGGCAAATATTTATGAAATAAAGTAGCTTGTTAACGAACCACATGGTTCCGGGTTCAGTCCCACTGCGTGGCACTTTGGGCAAGTGTCTTCTACTATAGCCTCGGGCCGACCAAAGCCGTGTGAGTGGATTTGGTAGAGGGAAACTGAAAGAAGCCCGTCGTATATATGTATATATATATATGTATGTATGTGTGTGTATATGTTTGTCCCCCCCAACATCGCTTGACGACCGATGCTGGTGTGTTTACGTCCCCGTAACTTAGCGGTTTAGCAAAAGCAACCGATAGAATAAGTACTAGGCTTCCAAAGAATAAGTCCTGGGGTTGATTTGCTCGACTAAAGGTATGGTGCTCCAGCATGGCCACAGTCAAATGGCTGAAACAGGTAAAAGAGAGTAACAAAATGAAGAACGATAACATGGCGACAGGAGCAAATAAAAGAGAAAAGGAAGATGAGAAAAAAGGCGGAAAAAGAAGGGAAAGAGATCATAATGAAAATATGTCACCATAGTTTTACTGTGTACCTACAGCCACGTTAGGTGATATATTGTGATGCTGAGTCTGTAGTATTAGTCACTATCATCAGATGATGTCAGTATCTGTATGTCATCAGTGAGGGAACAGCTACATAGCCATTTCTGCCACATACATACATACATTCAGACACAGACACACACACACACTTAAGTATATATGAGCATGTCTAGATATGCGACTATATGCATAAGAATATATACATAAAACAAAATCTGCATGCATGCATACATACATACATACATACATACATACAAAAATACCCTGTTATTGATGTTGAAATTCTAATGAAGGAGCCTTGGAATTAGATTAGATAGAAACCGGCCTTTTCTCTATTGGCAAGACATTTTCAAAATAAAACTGAACAGTGACATACATACATGTATACATACACGCATGCATGTCTGCATCCATCCATCCATCCATCCATCCATCCATCCATCCATCCATCCATCCATCCATACAGCTTTGTATCTTTGTTAGAAACCAACTCCATTTTCAGGGGAAGAATTTCAATAATTAAAAACAGAAGAGAACGAACATATATACAAGCTATGATAACTTTGGAAAATTCTTGATTCTTGAGATTATCTCCCCTTTTCGTATGCGGCTGGTCTTAATTGCTATTTGGTACTTTTGACACATCCTCTAGAGGAGGAGAAAATTTCAATAAACCAGGAATTTATGTTATATGTTATTTGATATACCTATATTTGTCTATGTTGTTCAAATAGATGCCAACAACGTCTTTGAGTTACTTATTATAGTTTACATTGGCCTTAAGTTTGTTCTAGTCTTGGCAGCTGGAGTTAAGATAGAGCACTTGTGCTGACGACGGTTACCGAGGCAGAAATACATGTCGATGATAATCTTACGTATGTATGTATGTATGTATGTATGTATGTATGTATGCGTGTGTGTGTGTGTGTACATGTTGTGTGTGTGTGTGTGTGTGTGTGTGTGTGTGTGTGTGTGTGTGTGTGTGTGTGTTCCTTTTTACCTTTTATTTCACTTATAAGACTGCGACCATGCTCAGATACCGTCTTGAAGAATTTTTAGTGAAATAAACTGATCCCAGTACTTATTCTTTTAATTTACGTACTTATTCTATCGGTCTCTTTTGCCGCACCACTAGGTTACGGGGACGGAAACACCAACACCGTTTGTCAAGCGGTGGTCAGGGACAAGCACACACTCAGACAGACAGATACACACGCACACACACACACAACAGGCTTCTTTCAGCCTCCGTCTATCAAGTCCACTCACAAGGCTTTGGTTGGCCCGAGGCTGTAGAACAAGATACTTGCCCAAGGTGCCATGCAGTGGGTCTGAACCCGGAACTATTTGTTTGAAGTAGGCTTCTTACCACATAGACGTCTCTCTCTCACCCCCTCTCTCTAGGCATATAGAACCCCACCAGGAAACTGTCACCATCTTTAAGCGAGAGACAAGATAAAAAGATAAAATGAAAATATACATCCTTCCCCCTCATCTTTGCTTCTACTTATATCTCAATTTTACTGTTACAAACCATTTGTGTGTCGTAATCCCAGCCATATTCTCTATGACGTAGGCCCTCATAGGCCATGGATAATTACCTCTCGTTTGCAGTAAGCTTCGTGTTTCACTACTCTCCCCACTCCCCACTGCTTAAATTGAACAAACTCTATTTTTATCCGACGAGACTCCAGTGAAGTTAATATATAAGTATAAGTCCAGCAGGGAATTAGTAAATTAGTAGGTGTTACTACACTGTACAGTCGAATGTAAAAATTAAATAAATGAATAAATATTTTTATTGTAACTGGTGGAACGTGGCAATTTGAAAATATATTTTCTTGGCCATCAACACACACACACGCACACACACACACACACACACACACAGACACACACACACTCAAGTGGTAGAGACGTTAGAAGATAGGATAGAATAGTTGCAGTATTTGTTTCGGGTCTCTGCTTTCCGGGTTCAAATCCCGATAGTGATAACTTTTGCCTTTCTTTCGAGGTCGATAAGTAAAGTATGAATTGTTAGTCAAAGTAGTGGTGGAGATATTCACACACACACACACACACACACACACACACACATACACACGCACTTACACACGCGCGTCCTCTCATTCTCTTTCTAGCGATAAAATCTGTTGTGGTCAGCCCTAGATAGGGAATGGTTCCGCTGTAAGCATGCGCACAGACGTAAGTGCGCACGCAGAGATAATGAGGATCAGATAAGCAGATATTAATAACCGCGACCAGATGCGAACCAGCAACGTGTAGAAACGTCTCGGTTCCACTCACCAGTTTTCATAAACTACCACAGTTTGTTATTTCAATCACGAAAACTATATTTGCCTTAAACTGTTGTCGTCATCATCATCATCATCATCATCATTATCGTCTTCACTACTACCAATGCCCCCACCCTCCCGTCTTCGCTATCTTTCTCACCGTGCTCTTCATAATTTTCAGCATTATCATCACCTTCCTCCTCCTCCCCCTCCTCCTCTTCCACCTCCTCCTCCTCATCATCATCTCCCACTCCTCCTCCGCCACCCCACCCCCACTACTACCAACACTACTACTACTACTACTAATCACCATCACAGCTAATAATACCTCATCATCGTTATCGTCGCCGCCACCACCACCACTGCTGCTGCTGCTACTACTACTACTACTACTCATCACCATCATCATCGCCTTCACAACGAACGGTAACTCATCATCGTTATCGTTATTTTTGTCACCGTGCTCTTCATAATTTTCATCATCATCATCATCATCATCATCTTCCTCCTCCTCCTCCTCCTCATCATCATCACCATCGTCGTCATTCTCCTCACCGTCGTCGTCGTCGTCGTCGTCGTCGTCGTCGTCATCATTTCAACGATGCCAGTCATGATCACAGTTTGCAATTCCCGTGACCAAACGCCTCTTCCTGACAATTGCCACACGGTGTTACAACGTCAAAGGCAGCTGTTGCTGCTGCTGCCCTTGATCGTGGTGGCAGTGACGGTGGTGCAAATGATCCTTAAGACAATTTGCCGGTCTTCTCTTGATGACGTCGAGTCCACAAGAATCATTTCAACGAGGTTCTCTCTAAACCTTCATGAATGTAGCGACCGAAAACACTCTTTCCTCATCACCCTTTCACCTTCCTTCTTTCTTTCTTTCTTTCTTTCTTTCTTTCTTTCTTTCTTTCTTTCTTCCCTCCCTCCTTCCTTCCTTCCTTTCTTTCTTCCCTTCCTCCCTCCCTCCTTTCTTTCTTTCTTTCTTTCTTTCTCCCCCGTCACTCTTATGATACACCTTTATATTCAAACTGCTGCTTGATCATCACAATGGCGTTGGTGGAGGAAAGATGGTGTAGGAAAACAGCACCCCCCAACCCACCCCACCAAAAAAACAAGCAGTAGTAGTAGGAGGAGGAAGATAATAAATTCTTACATGAAGCACCAAGGTTTAAACTTCGTCGGGGGTGGGGGAAGGTTGTAATCGATTAAATCGATCTCAGTAATCGGCTGCTAATTTTACTTCATCAATTCCCCAGAAGTACGATCAGCAAAGTTGACCATTGTAGGAGTTAGGACACAGAACATAAAGCGCCTAACTTAAGAACGTGGATAAAGTGAAACATGGGGAATAATGGTCTCAAATTTTAGCACAAGGCCAGAAATTTTAGGAAGCGGGATAAGTCGACTATATCAACCCCGGTGTTTAACTGGTTCTTATTTTATCGACCCTAAAAATGAAAGGCAAAGTCAAAGTCGGTGGCATTTGACCTTAGAACGTAAAGTCATACGAAATACAGCCAAGCTTTTGTCCGACGTGCTAACGATTCTGCTAGTTGGTCAACTTAAACATGGAGAAGAATAATAAAAGTAGCAACAATAAGAAGAAATTTCTTTCAGTGGTCACAAGTACCAAGACATGTGGCACTCTGTCGGTTACGACGACGAGGATTCCAGTTGATCCGGAACAGCTTGCTCGTGAAATTAACGAGCAAGTGACAGAGCACTCCACAGACACGTGTATCCTTAATGTAGTTCTCAGGAAGATTCAGCGTGACATAGAGTGTGACAAGGCTGGCCCTTTGAAATACAGGTACTACTCATTTTTGCCAGCTGAGTGGAATGGAGCAACGTGAAATAAAGTGTCTTGCTCAGGGACTCAACGCGCTGCCGGGAATTGAACTCACGATCATGAGCCGAATAACCTAATCACTAAGCTACGTGCCTTCACTGACAAGATATGCAGGAAAATGTAGATGGATGAAATGTTGTTGGCACTCCGTCGCTTATGACGACGAGGGTTCCAGTTGATCCGATCAACGGAACAGCCTGCTCATGAAATTAACGTGCAAGTGGCTGAGCACTCCACAGACACGTGTATCCTTAATGTAGTTCTCGGGGATATTCAACGTGACACAGTATGACAAGACTGACCCTTTGAATTACAAGCACAACAAAAACAGGAAGTAAGAGTGAGAGAAAATTGTGGTGGAAGAATACAGCAGGGTTCGCCACCAACCCCTGTCGGAGCCTCGTGGAGCTTTAGGTGTTTTCGCCCAATAAACACTCACAATGCCCGGTCTGGGAATCGAAACCACGATCCTATGACCGCAAGTCCGCTGCCCTAACCACTGGGCCATTGCGCCTCCGATGAATGAAATACAACACACAAAAAGTGAAATTTATAACGGTCAAAAGGAAATTCATAAAACAGATATATAAAATAGATATATAGAATAGATAGATGAAAATAATTTCCAACAATAATTAAAAAAAAAATTCCTCAATAGAAGGACACCCGCGATAATTTCAGGATTTCTCTGCCATCTTCGCGGCATCAAAAATGCCCTCTTCTAGTTTCTTTCCTCCAAACTTAGAAACGCATGCCTAAAGGTAGCCCCATTGAAACTCACCTATTTTGTCAATCTCATCTATCTTTTGATATGCACACTAAATGACATACAGGGGAAGACAGAGGAGGAGTCCTTGATAAACCGAGTGTTCGACGCTAAACGGTTCCGAGAGATGGCCGTTGAATTCGACCGACGAATGGATACCGCTGTACATTGCGGCGCGATACAGTCTCTGGAGATGGGATGGAAACCCATCTTTTACACACACACACACACACGTTTAAGCGCGTGTGTGTAGACAAATACAGGTATATCAAATACCATACAACATAAATTCTTGATTTATCAAAATTATCTCCGCTTCTAGAGAATTTACTTTAATTACCAAATAACAGTTAAGATTAGCTCCACTTGAGAGAGGAATATAATCTCAAGAATCAAGTATTATCGAAAGATGACACGCCGTTAATGAAAAAGACTATTATTTTCCGGAGATAAGAGGACGGTCGTTAACGAGTGTTTCAGGCTCAGAAACCGTCACCAGCGCACCTATTTTCGTTACTTATGTAAGCAACAGAGTTATACGAAAAGAGTTGAACATATTTATGACCTGGGGTTTAACAAAAATGAGCTAAGAGAAATTACTGACAATGACCTGTGGCATATATTTGAACAAGAAACAAATACCGGTATATCAAAT
>NC_142929.1:177114685-177129685 GCF_046866305.1 Octopus bimaculoides
ATAACAATGACAGTTTTCCACTTTCAATGAGTATTTAAGACGAGTATTATTTGTGTTGTGTTATTTTATTTTCAATACTCTGTCAGGAGAAACAGTGGAAATGGCCAAGTCAATAAAGCACCGACTATATACTGTTTCGAGAAAACTTATGGAAACCGAATGAGGCCTAAGTTGAATCCGTGATACATCGCTAGTTAGAGATGTATACTCACTTGAGCGGTTATAACTCCTAAACTGCTTTAGAGCAACGACTAGGGATCTATTGCAAAACGGGGGCACCAGTATTTTCTTAACGAAACACTAACGAAACACTTTGAAACTTGGGACACTGGTAGAATGTGTCATATAAAACATCTTTTACTCTTAGTCTTCTTAACAAAAAAACGTACATCGCAAGTTATTCCATGTTAAAGTTGTCGTATTTCTGTAATTTCAACCAATCACTGACGTCTATTCAGCTGAATAGAGTTACTGCTGGGCGGTCATAAAAATGTTATTCCCTGACATATTTCATCCGGTTTAATCGTAATTTATACGCATATATTGTTTATATAATAAATTACGCTGTGCGTATCTATGTGTGTAACAATTTTAGAGTTCGGATTCTAGAGTTAGGGTTAGTTTTAGGGTTAGGGTTAGGGTTAACAGTCTAGTTAGGGTTAGGGGATTAATACGATATACACCGTTACAGCGCTAACTGTTTTCAACTGAATAGACGTCAGTGATTAGTAGAAATTATCGAAATAAGACAATTTTTTACATGAAATAAATTCGAATACAAAATTTTTTTTCTGTTCTATAACACAAAATAGATAAGTATACGAAGTTTGAAAGTCTTTCGGTACCAAAAACACTACATAAAACATAAATGAAAACTGGTGCCCCCGTTTTGAAATAGATCCATGACTAGTCATTTCATGTACAAAAGTGAATGCATTTTTGACATTCTCGATTCTATGTTTAAACTTCGCTTACGTTAATCTTTACCTTCAATAACCCTCAACCACAATGGCAGCAACAATGCACTGCTGGGTCTTATCCATCATTAGCATCGTTCTAAACATTTCTCTGGTCGATATCGTATGTAAAACTTGCAGGTTGCCCATCCCTACCCTCACCAACCAAATCAGACCTAGATCAGTAGTCATCCGAGCAAAATATTTTTCTCTTGCTTTTTTTTTTTTTTTCGTGTTGCAATGTGAAGATCTAACAACTATTTTTAGAGACTCCTTCACTGACTTCAATAAATAAAAATGCATTCAATTTAAAAAATAAACTATTGTCTTTGTAAAAATTCCTCTAACTTTCTGTTTTCCTGTCACTCTTCGTATCTTTCTCTTTCTTTCGTCCCCCACAAACTTACTCTTCACTCTATTTCTGTAACAGCCACTGCTTTCGTTATTTCAATTTATTTTCTGTTACTTATGATCTCTTTCTCTTTCGCTCACGGTTTAAACAATTATCCTTTTCCTCCCATATGCACTTCTCCCTCTCTTTCCTTTCTTTTAACCTCTTCTTCCACTATTTCCAATAATATTATTGCCTCAAGCACTCCATTATTCTACTATTCTTTTCAACCATTCGTTTTTACAACGTTTTTCTTTCTTTCTCTAACTCTCTCGTGTTATCTATCTATCTATCTATCTATCTATCTATCTATCTATCTATCTATCTATCACTTAACCGCTTTCCTTCTCCCTTTGTCTCCTCAACCTGCCACTTTTCTCCTCCCTTCCTCTCTGTACCAGCCCCATTGTCCAGCAGTCACTAAGTACAAGTTAAAAGCCATCAGCATTGGCTAAGAAGGCACCAGAACAAACACAATTGTGACTATTCGCTATTATTGCTATTTAACCGAATTCAAGTACATTCTTTGTCCGATGTGTTCGACGTCTTTCTACACCTTTCTCTTGTCGCCTCTCTATAGAAGATGCAAGGGTTGTGGCGGTGGTGGTGCAAAGAATTAACAAACGAATTACAATAAAATTAACGACACTAATACTGATTTCTTACATTTGCATATGACCACACAGGGGACTGGTAGAGTCACTTCAGTCGACATCATTGTAAATACTGGTACTTTATTTTAATGACCACCGAAGGGATGAAAGGCAAAGTTGATCCCGTCGGAATTTGAGATCAAATGATAAAGGGACTTAGATAAAAACCCAAATACATTTTGTATGATTCTGGACTATCTTGGTTTTAGCAACAATAGTTACTTCTAAGACAGGCACATGGCCAGAAATTTATGAGTTGCGGCTGAAGGAAACAGACGATTATAACGGTTCCAGTATTTGACTGGTGTTTAAAATTTATCGACTCCAGAAGGACGAAAAGTAAAGTTGATCTCCACGGAATTTTGAAAGTAATGCCGCTAGGCGATTTGTCCGGGGCGGTCACTATTCTGCCAACTTGCCGTATGATGATGATGATAATGATGATAATCCTTTCTACTGGAGGCACAAGGCCTCAAATTTGTGGGGAAGGGAGAAGTCGATTACATCGACCCCAGTGTTTCACTGATACTTAATTTATCGACTCCGAAAGGATGAAAGGCAAAGTCGACCTCGGCGGAATTTGAACTCAGAACTAGGCGACAGCGGAAATACTGCTAAGCATTTTGTCCAGTGTGCTAACGATTCTGCCAGTTCGCCACTGTAATAATAATAATAATAATAATAATAATAATAATAATAATAATAATAATAATAATAATAATAATAATAATAATAATAATAATAATAATAATAATAAGAAGAAGAAGAAGAAGAAGAAGAAGAACAGCAACGGACCATGATAAAACGATGGCAAGAAAAGCCCCTACATGGTAAATACTGGGCTAAACTAAATGCGAAAGAAATAGACAGAGAAAAATCCCAGCAATGGCTGAGAAGCTCAGGACTCAAAGCAGAGACTGAAGGATTTTTAATTGCTGCACAGGACCAGAGCCTCCCCACCAGAAATTACCAAAAACACATAATGAAAAGAAATATAACAAGTAACTGTAGAATATGCGGAGATGGACAAGAAACAATAAATCATATTATCTCTGGCTGCCCAGTCCTGGCTAAGAAGGAATATATTCACAGACACGACAGAGCTGGGACCTGTATACACTGGAAGCTATGCCAACACTATGGAATAACAACAGAAAAAAGATGGTATAAACACACGCCAGAAAAGGTCACAGAAAACGAGAAAGCAACCATACTCTGGGATATGCCAATACACACAGATAGAGAAATTAAGGCAAATAAACCAGATATAGTTGTCAAAGATCATGAAGAAAAAAAATGCTTTCTAATTGATGTATCAATACCAACAGATGACAACGTTTCTCTAAAAGAAATGGAAAAACTTTCAAAATACAAAGACCTGGAAATAGAGATAACTCGAATGTGGAATCTAAAAACAGAAACAATTCCTATCATAGTAGGTGCCTTAGGTATAATAAAAAAATATTCAGACAAATACATAACAAAAACACCAGGACTTACAAATATATATAACATACAGAAAATTGCACTACTGGGTACTGCACACATTCTACGCAAAACACTTTCAATACAGTAAACATAAGAGCACCACAGCAAACCACAGCACATACCCAAGGCGCACAGAGCTGCGCTCGGTAGTGAAGTGAAAGCACGTTATAAAAATAAAACTACTGAATAATAATAATAATAATAATAATAATAATAATAATAATAATAATAATAATAATAATAATAATAATAATAATAATGATGATGATGATGATGATGATGATAATAATAATAATAATAATAATAATAATAATAATAATAATAATAATAATAATAATAATAATAAATGCTCTGATGCAGTACCAGGTAGTGACTCTCATAGCTTCTCATCTTAACTGATTGGAAGTGTTATCATGTACATTGATTTGTCTTGGTATAAAAGATGGGCTACAGCAAATATTCTGCTCAATACCACAGACTTGCTTGTCAGTTGTTTGACCTTAACCAGTTGAGCATGTCCCTTGGTGGCTGACGATATGTGCATCTCTGATCACGAGCAAAAGTAGTGGGGAAGCATCATAGCCATGTGTCGAGAGGAACTCTTTGGGGTTTGAATAATTCACCTTTGGAAACATGGGTGTTTCGTTCAACATCCTTAAGCAACCATTATTCAGGGACCATTTGAGCGGGATGGGCTACTCGACCTGAAGTAAATTCTAAGTGGGACCCACCAGCAAGGTCATGTGCTGTTTATCTTGACATGAGACCACCATGTCGCGCACATATGGTTGTGATGCATGTGCCTGGTGTACCCTTATCAGACGGGTAGTCATGATGGGTATACTAGGCTTCGTATATTTTATTCCAGTGTCACTTTGATAGCATGCTCTCTCACTAATAATAATAATAATAATAATAATAATAATAATAATAATAATAATAATAATAATAATAATAATAATAATAATAGTAATAATAATAATAATAATGATAATGATAATAATGCAGTACCAGCAGTAGTTCTCATGGTTTCTGATCTTAACTGATTAGAAGTGTTTTCATGTACATGTTTCTTCCTGGTGTAAATGACGAGCTACAGCAAATATTCTGCTCAATACCACAGATTTGCTTGTCAGTTGTTTGAGCTTAATAGTTGAGCGTATCCCTTTGTGGCTGACGATATGTGCATCTCTGATCACGAGCAGAAGTAGTGGGGAAGCATCATAGCCCAGTGTCACTTTAATGGCATGCACTGCTTTCTCACTCAATAATAATAGAATGGTTTCAAATTTTTCCACAAGGGCAGCCATTTTGAGGAAGGATATGTGTTGGTTACATCGACCCCAGTGTTCAACTGGTACTTAATTTATCGACCCTGAAAGGATGAATGGTAAAGTCGACCTCGGCGGAATTCGGACTCAGGACGTAGCGACGGGCGAAATACCGCTAAGCATTTCGTCCAGCCAGCGCACTAACGATTCTACCAGCTCGCCGCCTTGAATAATAATAATAATAATAATAATAATAATAATAATAATAATAATAATAATAATAATAATAATAATAATAATAATAATAATAATAATAGATGGAATACTAGAACAATATCTAATACAACTACATCAATTTTTCTACGAAAGAACCCCACTTCTCAAAATTATTAATACTAATAAGAACAGAAAAGTAATCAAAGAAGTTGATCAAGCACTTGAAAAGCTGATACGACAATTTCTTGAGAATAGTAGAGAAAATGCCCTCGGAGTGATTGATCAACTCATTTACTCAGCTGCTCATGTTGCAACTCAGAAATGAGATACCAAAATTAGAGAGAGACAAAAAAACGTGCAATGTACACAAACAATCTGCATGGATGGAAAGAATAAACCAGCAAATAATCCAACTAAGAGTAGATATATCTTTTCTACTTGAAGCAAGGAAAGGAAAAACTAATAAACCCAACAAACTAATAAGAATAATTGCAAAACATGACTTTTAGAAGAAAAGAGAGGATACACAGATTGAAATCCTCAAACAAAAACTATAATTAAAAACCAAACGGCTGGCAAGATACAAAAAACGCTCAGAATTCCATAGATTAAACTTATTATTCAAAGAGAACACAGCAAAATTCTACAGGGAACTGGGGGAAAATACCATTATTGTGAAAACACCTCTTCCCCAGCAGCAAACTGAAGATTTTTGGAAAACCATTTGGAGTAATCCAAAGGAGTTTAATCAGAGTGCACATTGGGTTTTGGGACATAGAAGAGGTCAATGTCCACCTCAAATATCAAGAATGGCAGAACATAACATCTGAAGAAGTGAAGTCAAAGAAATAGAAATCCCCAGGTATAGATAAGATTCCAAAAAGTTTTGGCTAAACTCTTTAATGTGCACCCACCACAACTTAGCCGTAGCACTCAATGAAGTCATGTCCAACCCTTCGAAAGCCCCAAAGTGCCTTATAGAAGGTATTACATATCTCTTACCAAAAGCAAATGAAACTGCTAACTCCACAAAATACCGACCCATAACATGCCTCACTGCCATATATAAACTATTCACATCTATAATAGCGAATAGAGCATATGAATTCTTGAACAATAGGAAGTTATTCCCAGTGGAACATAAGAGATGTAAAAGGAGTTCAGATGGATGTAAGGACCAATTACTGATTGATAAAATGGTAATTGAAAATTGCAAATCCAAACGCAGAAACTTTAGCACCGCTTGGATAGATAACAAGAAGGCTTTTTACAGTGTTCCCCATGCATAGATCATGTCTTGGGTTAAAAAATGGGCTACAGCAAATATTCTGTTCAATACCACAGATTTGCTTGCCAGTTGTTTGACCATAGCCAGCTGAGCATGTCCCTTGGTGGCTGACAATATGTACATCTCTGATCATGAGCAGGACTAGTGGGGGAAAATCGTAGCCATGTATTGAAAAGAATTCTTTGTACAATTCACCTCTTGAAACAAGGGTGCTTCGTTCATCATCATTAAACAACCCTTATTCAGAGACCTTTTGAGCGGGATGGTGTACTCGACTTGAAGAAGATTTTAACTAGGCCCTACCTCCAAGGTCATGTGTTGCATATCTTGATATGAGATCACTATGTTGCGCACATCTGCTTGAGATGTGTGTGCCTGGTGTACCCTTACCAGACGAGTAGTTATAATGGGTATATTGAGCTTCGTATATATGTATCCCAGTGTCACTTTGATGGCATGCGCTGCTCTCTCACTCAATAATAATGGTTTCAAATTTTGGTACAAGGCCAGCCATTTTGAGAGAAACGTCAATCGAGCCCGGCATGATGAAGGGTAAATTTGCAGTAAATTTGCTGGAATCTTACTAGTCGATTACACTGACCCTAGTATTTGACTGGTACTTTATTTTATCAACCCCCCAAAGGGTGAAAGGTAAAGGTGCCTCTGGCGGGATTTCAACGCAACGTAAAGAACTGGAACAAATATTTTTTGACCGGCACAAACAACAAATGTCTGGGGAAGACAGTCGATTATGTCAGTTTTAGTGCTAAATAGTATTTTATCTGAACGTCTCTGCCACTCCGACGTCCTTATTCGTTTTTAATATTGACAAAATGCTTCACGCTTTAGTTAAAAGAATAGTTAAGAAAATCAACCACAATCTCCGCACAAACGTGAGGACCGATTAACACTAGTAATGCAGATTGATATTAGAAATTATAAGATTCAGTTTGAGACAGAAAAAAGCAACAGCACAAGGAGGGGGACTCGGGTTTCATTTTAGTTCTTAGCCAAGCGATCGTGTTACTGCGTACACAAACAACACCTGCCAATCTCCAGATATTTGTATCTCCTTTAACAAGTGAGGTTATCTTCGATATTAGATTGGGGAAAATTGTGAATAATGGTTAAGTACCCGAATATTTACGGTAGGGTATATCAGACAACTAACAACACCACCACGATCCAATACCATGGTTAAAAAATATCACTTTACGGCCGAGATACCAAATGTGGTATATTCAGATATTATGAGTAAAGATAGCACTATATTGACGAAAGTTTCATTAGCTTGCGGTGAAATTTTTATGCGAAAGAATGGCGCACTTTATTAGTGGAGATGTTTCTACCATCCATTAAGCCCCACAGCTATAAGAGATAAGTACTAGCTTAGTAGATTACAGACGTCCGTGATACGGAAGTGATTTACTAAGTTAAAAAATTTCTTTTTTTTTTAATATTAAAACGTAATGGAAAGTTAATTTATTAAATTAATAAATATAAATAGAGATATATTGCAAAAATAATACATCATTCATCTTATATTAGAAATTTGTATCTTTTAGTCTTATAATTTCACCATTTTACTTACGTCGCGTCGCTATATTTGCTATTCGCTGAGTGCAAGCAAAGAAGAATAAATATGGCGTCAAAAAATAAAAAAAACATTGAATAAATACAGTACTCTTTCAAATAAATGAACGGTTTATTATGTAGATTTCTTTTATTTATAAAATAACTTTTTAACATTAAAAACGCTGATTATTAATATATTTGCTAATCGCTGAATGCAAGGAAAGAAGAATAGATATGGCGTTTAAAAGAATAGCACCGTATTATTTAGTGCTACCACATGAATTTGCTGTTTCCTTCTGTATAAATATACAAGGTGGAAAGGAATTTTGACGCCTGTATAAGAAATCATGGATTCCTATCATTTCTAGATGTTATATACTTTTTAAATATACATTCATTTATTGGATTGAATAGAATTAGATAGACGAATATTCGTTGTTAATAAGGCGGCGAGTAGGCAGAAACGTTAGCACTCTGGGCGAAATGCTGAGCGATATTTCGTCTGTCTTTACGTTCTGAGTTCAAATTTCGCCGAGGTTGACTTCGCCTTTCATCCTTTCGGGGAGCGATAAATTAAGTACCAGTTGCGTACTGGGGTCGATCTAATCGACTGCCCCACCTCCCTAGAATTTTCGGGCCTTGCGCCTAAAGTAGAAAAGAATATTCATTGTTAATTGAAACCACACAGCTTGAAAGGATGTTTTCACAGCAGGTAGGTAACAAATGAAGGTTCCAAACTAAACAATCTTACTATAATGGGCGTTATATCCGTCTATCTGTCCGCCTGTTCCCACTTCACGGTCAAACGGCTGGACTGAGGAAGTAATCAGGAAGGTTTTTAGCGAAAAAAAAACGTGAAAAAATGTGATTATTTAGTGGATATTGAGTTTTGTGTTAATAAATCACCTTTGACTTTTTCGTTAAAATTCCGGCGACGAGGATTAACCCTGGATTCCCCTCACCCCGTATAGTTCGTGAATTTAGAGGGTTTAGATTTGCGATACCATCCCTTTATTTCCGATCGTAGATGGGTAGATTTGCTATCTTACTATAATGGGCGTTATGTCCATCTGTCTGTCCGTCTTTCGGTCTCTTTGTCTGTTCCCTCTTCACGGCCAGAAGGCTGGACCAATAGTTACAATATTTTGCGGGATTACTAAGACGGTCGTCAGGAAAGTTTTTAGTATTAAAAACTCAGAAAGTATGAGTATTTCGTGGATATTGATTTTTGAATTGATAAACCACCTTCACATTTTTATTTAAAATTTATCGAACACGAGTAACTCTTGATTTTCATCGTATAGTTCGTGGCTCCATCGTACATATGAAGGGGGTCGCGAGGACGCTTAATAGCGAAAATAAAAGGGAAAAAGTATGTCAGTATATAGTGTGTGTGGTTATTTAGTGGTTATTGAAATGTGACAGTCTCGAGCAGGATTCGAGACGGCTAATCGAAGCGGCTCTTGTTTATATCTCAGTTTTGTCAATCAAAATCACCCATGGTACCAGAACATCCAGACATTATTCTCATAGAACAGTGAGAGGTAAGTCTTAGTTTGGCTTTTTGTAACCCTAAAGATTCCACCTGCGCATTCACAGGTCCAGACTTTAGATTGTGTAGGTGTATTTTTACCACTCCGATGTTTACACACGACTAGTTATACGTTGCTATGAGTAGAGCAACGAACTCCAGTAATTTGAAAATTAGTGTCTACCAAACAGAAAGTATCGTGTACAAAGAAGTTTTGTCATTATATTGATATTATCGAAAGGAATATGGTTAATAATTTAAATAAGGAAATTTGTGAACAAGATTCTTGATGTGGATACGTGTGTTGAAAGAAATACAATTAAACCTTGGGAGAGGCATTATGCCGGTAATAAACACACGCACTGGTTCAGTCCTTTATTAATTTATAAACAGTATATACTATATATATAAACTATATACTGTTTATAAATTAATAAAGGACTGAACCAGTGCGTGTGTTTATTACCGGCATAATGCCTCTCCCAAGGTTTAATTGAATTTGTGAACACGTTTTTTTTAATGCTTGTAGTGGTCAAATGAAGCTCTGGCTTTCGTTAGGAGTGGTCCACACAACCACTCATGATACAGAGTCCTAACCACACAACCATTCATGATACAGAGCCTATTTCAGTTCGGAAGTGAATCGTCATTACATGTGAATCGGAAGTGAATCGAGAACACGTGTCATATAGCTTCAATAGAATGCTGTATCACCAACAATAATGTGATTTCTCTAAGACATCAACCAGTAATCTATCAAGTCCATTTACACATTTCTCAAGACATACTGTTGTTATGAATGCCCTCCCTCATTTTACGCCTCCATCGTAGATGGGTAGATTTGATAGTTATAGTAATAACGATGTAACAGCGATGAATTATTAATAAGAAAAAGTGACAGAATTAACACAGAACTGAACTAAAATACATTACGTACTTCATTCTAATATTCTTGGAGCCTAAGGCAGCGAGCTGGCAGAAACGTTAGCATGCCGGGCGAATTGCTTAGCGGTATTTCGTTTGTCTTTATGTTCTGAGTTCAAATTCCGCCAAAGTTGACTTTGCCTTTCATCCTTTCGGGGTCGATAAATTAAGTGCCAATTGCGTACTGAAATCGATCTAATCGACTACACCCCCACTAGAATTTTAGGGCCTTGTGCCTAGAGTAGAAAAGAATCGTTAGTACGTTGGACAAAATGCTTAGCGGCATTTCGCCCGTCTTCACGTTCTGAGTTCAAATCCCCCCCCCCCGTCTCTCTTGCTGCGTCTAATATCCCCAGCCCCGACACAATGCCCTGACATTCCTCTCCAGAACCTAGTTCTCTTCCTGGAACTTCCTCTCTGCCCATAAGTTTCCAGAAGGTGATGGCAGTTTAAGTGGAGCGTTAACAGCATCAACTGCACTACTCTCGGAAGGTCTCTTTTCTCCAGACCCAACAATTAAAACCTTTACTCCAATTTTCTACTTCATTGGCCGGCTGCATCCTCTCATTGTATCCATTCTACCAGTTCATTAAACTTTATTCTCTAAATGGCTTTTCACCATGTACCATCTGAACACTCAAATTCACTCAACGTCGCGTCTTTAAGTTACTTATACTATATCACATATTCTGGAAATGCCCCTTTGCATAACAACCCAACGAGAAGCCCTCTGTGATAATTGAAATTGCTAGAAATAGCAGCCATACATTGTGTCAGTCACATCTTATCGTCCTAAAAATGCAGAGGTCATAACTGGAAGGCCTTTGATCATAGGGTTTCTCGAAAACAACGACCTTTTGCTTAACCTTTTCCTGTGTTTATTTTATTGTAATTATTATTATTTTAAAATTTCTATTCTATTTACTTGCAAGCAATAATCTAAAATTTAAAGAATTCTCAACCAGAAATTCTATGTACCTGACTGAATTTGCAAGCTTCGTGAAATATTTATAGTGTCAGTCCTGCATAACAAGCAGCATTAAGAACAGAGGAAAAGTAAATACATCCAGTTTGAGATTTTCGATTAATTAAAGTCATCTGAATTTTTCAATTGGTACATCCTTCAAACATCTGCAGCCCCCCCCCCACCACCACCACTACCACTACAGACGCACAGAGTTTCATAAATATTTCTAATGAATTTCTTTTAAATGCTCACTGCATTAAATATTTCAACACTAACTTGACTATTATTTTTCATGCGTCCTTCAGCAATTTTCCTCGGTAAATTATTCTTTTAAATTTGCTTTTTGCGTGTGCTATTATATATCAACTTCTGGATTATCTCGTTTCTACTTACGCAACCGTACTTAAATCTAAACTCCTAGAAAGTTTCATAAAACATGCTCGTAGACTTCTACTATATTGGTCAGAATAATTAAAATAATATTGGTTTCAAATTTTGTTACATGGGGTGGGGGAGACAGTCGATTACATCAACCCCAGCGCTCGACTGTTACTTATTTTATCGGTTACAAAAGGGTGAAAACGTCGATCTCGGCGAAATTTGAATTCAGAATATAATGATGGACGAAATGTTGCTAAGCATTTTGCTCGACGTGCTAACGATTCTGTCGGCTCGCCGCCTTAATAATTGAAATAATATTAGCAATAGACGAATATTAACTTACTTCACCACACGTATTTCTAACTACTTTTAAAAAATTCTCCTTTAAATCACTAAATACTAAATTTACTATACATACGCACATACATTCATACGTACATACACGCATGCATAGACGGGCAAATATATTTAACAAGTGACCTTAGAGGGATATAGCTGCGTGACTGCATTTCATGTGTGATTAGACATGGTACGTGGAAACAGTCACGTTCCTGTAAGATTATATTTTATAAATTAAAGGAATATAAACACTTTATATATATAATGTATTGAGTCCTTTATTGAATTGTGGTCACGATTTTTTATTTAAGAATTACGCCTGTACTAACCTCAGTTATATAATATTGGTCTCAAATTTTTGAAGAAGGCCAGCAATTTCGGGGGAAGGGTAAGTCGATTACATCGACTACAGTGATCAACTGGTACTTATTTTATTGGCCCCGAGTGCATGAAAGGTAAAGACGACCTCGGCGGAATTTGAACTCAGAACGTAAAGATGGACAAAATACTGCTAAGTATTTTGCCCGGCGTACTAACGATTCTACCAGCTCGCCGCCTTAATATGATAGGTATATAATATGAAAACAGTTTATCTCATAAATTGCATGAAACGAAGATTAATTGAAAAGTAACTTACCCGTATGTATTCGGATATGACCCTGTAATTGGCCCCTGTTACTGCAAGAAATTACACAGTAAGGGCAGTGGAAGTTTCGAGTTCTTTGAACTTGACGCCTCTCAATGTAAGGTTGCTGGTGTTGTGATGGTACTTTGTAAATCACATCTGTTGACCGCTGGGCATAGCAGCCGTTCTGAGTTGTAGAGCCGATGCCGCCAGCAGTGGTTGAAAAGTTCAAACGGCCGAAGGCAGCAACACCCTTCGAATAGTCGTTTCTTTTCAAATAGTTCCCCCTTTTGATTTTCAGTTTGGCTAAGCTTGAAGTATGGCCGTTCAAAAATGGTCTACGGTTGTAGTGAACTAAAGATTGTCTTCTATAGAAACACATTGATGATGGCGGTGGCGCAGGAGCCTGGGGCGGACGATATTGTGATAATGATGATGTTTTTATTGTTGTTGTGTTGGATGGTTGTGATGATGGAGATGGTGAAAGTGGTATCTGTAATTGTGGTGGTAATGATGGTTGTGGATGTGCAGGTGGAGATGGTGGCTGATATTGAAAAGAAGATAGATGCAGAGGTGGCTGTAACGATATCTGCGAGGATGGCGGATTGTCTCGAATACCTGTTGTCAGCGGAACTGAGAGAATTCTTGGTAGATGGGCAGATGGGGCAATCTGAGGTTGTGTATTTGATTCTGTCGGATCGTGATCGTCTTGTTGGCTATGATGAAAATGGTAACCGGTGTATGGCAACGAAGACGATGACACAGACGACGATGATAATGAAAATGAAGATGAAAACGATGATGGTGACGATGATAACAACGAAGTTGGTGACGATGAAAACGTCGTGGTAAACAAAGCTGCTGCTGTTGAGGATGATGGGGATAGTGATGATGGTGATGGAGATGGTGTTAAGGAAGATGAAGGGGGAAATGCTGCCGATCTCGGTAATAAAAACGATGGTGGCGATAACGACGAAGCTGGTAGGGGAGGTAGTGATAGTGGTAGGGGTAATGGTGGTGACAATGACAACGATAACGATGAGGTTGATGTTGAGGATGCTGCTGTTAATGAAGTTGCAGAGCACGGTGAAGAGGATAATGACAATGTTAATGGCGAACTATTCTCTACCAGATGCGGTTCATCTTTAAATTGGACGCAAGGTGTGAAATCCATAACAGGATGATGTTTTAGCAACATGTTATCACACCATTCGGTCGGGTAATAGACGCCATTAGTTTGTTCATGTCCATATCTTCTATCTCCTCCAAACCAAGAATGATTCCGATTCGAGAGGAGGTGTTTCTCAAGTATATTCGATTTAGCTACCTCAAGCATCACCATATCGTCATTTTGACACTTGTTGATGCCAGTTGGAGCTGAGGGACCACCGCAACAGTAAAGACATTTAAAAGATGCATCAATCTGAGAGATGAGTAAACCGTTGTGTGATGTTTGCTTATCGTCTGCTTTGCCAAATGCTGAAAATGCACCGAAATACGCCTCCGATTGTTTGTCTTGGAGTACCACTGGTTGTAATATATCTGCAGAAGCATGACAATAAGTCTTTTGCTTATCTCTTTCAGCTGAATTTGAGATATTCTGGTCTGATGTTTGTGTCATTTTTACCGGCATTGACGATGTCGGTGATATTGTCGCTTGTTTTGGTATTGTTTTTGGTATCAATGAAGAAGTTACAGTGGATGATAGTGCTGGTGGTGATGATGAGGCTGATACTGATGATGAAGAGGATATCGTTGCTGCTGTTTTTGTGTTTGTTGTTGTTGTGGTAGTAGTGGTTGCTGCAGTTGCAGTTGTTATTGTATATATTGTTGCAGTTTTCAGGTAAGTCGTCGCTGTCGAGGTCCTCGAAGTTGCTGCAGTTGTGCTTGTTGTTATTTTTGTTTTCACTGTTGTTGGTGATAATAATAGAGATGGACTTAATAGGGGTGATGTCGGCGACTCAGTCGTTGTTGTTGCTTCTGTTGTTTTTGCGGTCAGTTGTGCTGTCGTTGTTATGGGTACCGGTGTTGGAAATTTTGTCGTTTCCAAAGCTGCTTCTAATGCTGTAATCCTAGAAGTTTCAGCTAAACTTTTCAGAATCTGAAATGACGGAAAAGACCCCAAAGAGCTGAAATGTTGAGACTTTATATTCGTGCAAGGTTCCTTGCTGTGAATTAGAACCTTTGGAGAAAATGTTCTTGGAAAATATTGGTACGAAGGGGCAAGAGCCATCGCCACTTATTTTTAAATATCCGTTTAATCTTTAATGTGTATGAGTCCGTTTGTCTTCCTGTGTCTGTCTCTCTCAATAATCAGTGTGTGTGTATATATATATATATATATAGCTATGATTGACCGTTGACCGAACACTATTCAGTTTTTTTTCTCCGTGTT
>NC_142929.1:177139685-177142185 GCF_046866305.1 Octopus bimaculoides
TATCTATCTATCTATCTATCTATCTATCTATCTATCTATCTACATGTCTACGTGTCTGTAAGTATGCATATAAATTAAGTACACACGCGCACACGCGCGTGCGTGCGCACACACACACACACACACACACACACACACACACACACATATCAAAATAAGCAACAAGGATATCCAGAGGTAATGCAGTACGATCGTTTCGTGCAACTCCATTTAATTGAACAATGCAATCATTACATCAATTTAAAATGCAGAGCAATCCTCAGCTGCACAGAGACATAGAATTTAATTAAATTAGAACAGATGGACACATTAGTGTAATTATACCTAAAATCTCCAAGAAGTTAAGGAGATAGACATATACATATATATATATATATATATATATATATATATATATATATATATTCTTTTATTCTTTTACTTGTTTCTGTCAGTAACCCCAAGACTTATTCTTTGTAAGTCTGGTACTTATTCAATCAGGGTGAGGGACACAAGGGTCCAAGCGGGCCGAAGGCTAGATGTTAGCCGCTACGTTATAATTCGTAAATAAATACCCGAGAGAGAGGTTTCACTACAAGATTAAATATTGTGAGCCTGAGCAACGGTCGGACTTGCTCAAGCCTACAACCATCAGCGGATGGTGTGTATGTATGTGTGTGTGTGTGTGTGTGTGTGTGTGTGTTTCTGTGTGAGTGTATATGTGTATGGGTGGTTGCGTGTATATGAGGAACCTTGCATTTGGAAAGATGTTTTGAATTTTTTGTAACCTTAGCAAGCCTATATTTCTAATAAAATTTCGTATATTTTTTTCACTTTGAGTTATAAATATGTACTAACAGGCTTTTCATAATTATTATTGTTTTAAATCTCACAAAATTTGTGCCACGACATTAGTTTGGCTCTTAATGAAAGCTAACAGTGCTATCTCACTACAAAAAGAAAAAGTAAAAAGAAAAAGTCACATAGCATTAAATAATCAAATATTTTGACAATGAGGGAGCTTTATTTTGTTATCTCAAAAACGCTTACGTGTAATTCAATCTGAAATAAGCAGCTATAATTTATTTATTATGGCGTTAGCTCGCAGACGGCCATAACAAGAACCAAAAAGTTGGGCTTTTATTTGATCTTTGCTTACTTAACGTGCTATATAAACGGGCAAGACCATGTACAAAAAAGTAATTGACAAAAGGAGCAAGAGTTGTAATAGAATTAAATATTGCGAAAATGTTTACTCGAGAAATGACAATATTTGACGACCATTTTGATACACACTGTTGTTACATCAAGGAAGAAGTTCAAACAGAAGCCCAGAACAGAAGAGATCTATTTTTCCTAAAGCTGAATATGCTGAATAATTTCGTCAATATTTTCACATAAACTTAATTTTGTAAACCTTAGTTCAATACAAACCAGAGCCAAACGTGGGCCAGATAGTGTTGCATAAATAACTATCCAAACATTTGAGGGTGCATGTATGTATGTATGTACGTATGCATGTATGTCTGTATGTCTGTGTGTATGTATGTATGCATATATATATATGTATGTATGTATGTATGCATATATATATATATGTATGTATGTATGTATGTATGTATGTATGTATCGAATAGTTACAGTCTCTGCTCACAGAGTGGACTGCAGCAATCATTCAAACAGTTTTTTCGCAGAGAGTTTTTTAAACCGAATTTTCACCGGAAATACCGAGTCTTGCTCGAATCAAGGGAAGAGGATCCAGGAATCGAAACCACGATCGCACTGGAAACAGCGGAAGTGAGCTAGAACGTTAAAACTTAGTGCGCATGCACAACAGAGTTTAGGGTCAATCTGTACCAATCGGCTTCACTCTGCGTGCTTTTAGCTTTGTTACTATTGCAATTGTCCGGATACTTATTGATCAGACCACATGTGTATGTATATATATGTATGTATATACGCTTGCATGTTTGTATGTATATAGGTATGTATGTTTCCATATAAGGACGCTGCCTGAAGAGCTTGTGTGACGCGAAACTTAGTGTAGTGAGGAAATGAATTTATCTATCTATCTATCTATCTATCTATCTATCTATCTATCTATCTATCTATCTATCTATCTATCTATCTATCTACACAGAGAGAGAGAGAGAGAGAGAGATTAGAGAGAAAGATATGTAGAGCAACAGATTTGTCTAGGAGTACTTTAGAAGGGGAAAGGTAAGTAAATCTTGTGAGGCCTAAACAGAATGTTTAACTACGTGGCCTAATTTTAATAAATATATATTTATTGCGTGTATGTATTGATGTATCTGAATATTTATTATTTATAACCAACAGTCACCCCCACCCCCCCACACACGTACACGCACACATTTGTTTGTTTGTACATACATGTACCTACATCTGCAGAAAGAGATGGAGAGAGATAGAAAGAGAAAGAATTAAAAAAAAAAATGAGATGGAGAAAGAGAAACCGAGACGTTTGCAGAAATCAAAATATGACCCAGTTAACACCACG
>NC_142929.1:177147185-177149685 GCF_046866305.1 Octopus bimaculoides
CGTTAATTAAGAAACTTGTGATTAAATTTAGTTGGTTAATACGCAGAGGAGTACTTGAAGGGGGAACAAAACGGGTCATATTAAACTTCCAATTTATTTCGTTGATTAGTTTTCATTGGCAATAGAATTTAAAAGCCTGTCTCACAAAGATATGGTAACACAAATGGAAGGAAGAATGTGTAGCTCCTTCTTTCACATGTGGGGAAGGATGGCACTTCAAGGACTAAGATTCTACGATTGATTTCTCTTCCAACATATCTGATAATCAGCAAGAACTTTTTCTATTAAGAATTTAAATCGATTTCGAACTAAATCCAACTGAATTCGAAAAAATATCGGCAGGATTCACTTACAAGAACTTTGCAGTCAAAAATAGCAAAGTACAATTTTTTGGTAAATTCTGGAAAGTTAGTCTTCATGACAAGCAACAATAGTTTCTCATACATTGCATCTTTTATGATTAAACACTTTTACATATTTTTCATTTAGTTAGAAGGAAGGCAGGGCCCTTAATCCATTTTAGGCCCTCTGAGACTGATGGAAAGGAGAAAGAAGGTATCCTCAGCTGTAGACCTGTTGCGATTGCTTTCAAAAGAGTAGACATCCCTGATAAAGGTATTGGTTGGTCCGGGGGCTATAGTAGAAGGCACTTGCCCAATGTGCTGAGCTGTGGGACTGAATCTGAAACCATGTGGTAGTAAAACGAACTTCTTTACAACACAACCACACTAGCCAATATGTATGTATGTATGTATGTATGTATGTATGTATGTATGTATGTATGTATGTATCTATCTATCTATCTATCTATCTATCTATCTATCTATCTATCTATCTACCTATCTATATCTATATATATATATGAAAAGAATTTAGGTTAGTTGAAATACATTTGTCACATATCTCCACTGCAGTTACCGTGGAGAAAAATCTCCCTTATGGCAAAAAGGTTATATATATATGTATATGAAAGTTAATTTTTATGATGATTCAGTTAAATATTTCAATTCTTTCCTGTCATCATAGGTCTTGTTTACAAGTAAATGTTTAAGGTTTCATTGATTATTTACAGCATCTAATAGAAATAGAACTTCCAGGATAAATTTGAACTCCAGTCGGGATTCCGTAGTCCAATTTACGCAAAACTTGTTTTATTTTGTTTGTATTCACATTTCTGGGGTGCCATACTTTCAGAGTATTTTCCCATTATGCGCCAGTTTGGCTGTATTAAATTACAGACAAGCAAGCAACAAGCAAACACGTAAGCACGCACACAAGCAAGCAAGCAGGCAAACAACCACAGAGTTTTAGTAGTAGTAGTAGTAGTAGTAGTAGTAGTAGTAGTAGTAGTAGTAGTAGTAGTAGTATCTATCTATCTATCTATCTATCTATCTATATATATATTTATAAATTTGTGTTGCAAGATTCCTGATGTGAAATCGTGTGTTGAAACAAATACTGTTGTATTTCGAAGTGGTCAATTTTTTTTTTTTTTTGCCAAATAAACACACGTACTATATATTTTTTCTTCACCCGTTTATTACTGTTCTTATTTTATTATTTTAACTCATGTCCATTGTCCGGAAATCTTTCGTCTCACATCTGTGACCTCTCTCAGAATGGAATAAGTGGAGTAAGAACGCACACGAAAACGAAAAGTGTCGTTGAAGAGGTCACAGATGTGTGACGAAAGATTTCTGGACAATGGACATGAGTTAAAATAATGAAATAAGAACAGTAACAAACGAGTGAAGAAAACTATATATAGTGCGTGTGATTATTTGGCAAAAAGACAAAAAAAAATGACCGTCCCGAAATACAGACAAACATACACACACACACACATATATATGTATGTATATGTATGTATGTATGTATGTATGTATGTAGGTATTTATGTATGTATGTATGTATGTATGAGTGTGTGTGTGCATGTAGATATATGTGCATTTATATGCATGTAGATATATATATATATATATATATATACAAAAGAGAAGGAAAGAGATAGAAAAAGATATGCATATATACCTACACACACATGTGCGTATGTATGTATGTATGTATGTATGTATGTATGTATGTATGTATGTATGTATGTATGTATGTATGCATGTATGTATGTATGTGTGTGTGGTAAGTAGCTTGCTTGCCAACCACATGGTTCCGGGTTCAGTCCCATTGCGTGACACCTTGAGCAAGTATCTTCTACTATAGCCTTGGGCCAACCAAAGCCTAGTGAGTGGATGTAGTAGACAGAAACTGAAAGAAGCTCGTCTGATATATATATATATATATATATATATATATATATATATATATATGTATGTATGTGTGTGTGTATGTGTGTGTGTGTGTATGTGTGTTAGCGCGTGTGTATATATATACATATTATTATGATTGACCGTTGACTGAACACTATTCAATTTTTTTTCTCCGTGTTTTTCTCCTTGTCTCCGTATTCTTTCTGATGAAGAGCGTAGCTCGAAACGTCAAAGAC
>NC_142929.1:177154685-177192185 GCF_046866305.1 Octopus bimaculoides
TTATATTGAAATAGAGGAAACTGGTAAAATCGCAGCTATTGATGAAATGAGCTTAAACTCAGCCACAGGCCCTGATGGATTCCTAGCATTCCTCCAACAAAGGGACTCAAGCAAGACCACTGTAGATTATTTTCCAAAGCTTCCATATAAGTGGTAGGCTTTCCAGTAAGTTAGAGAAATGCATAAATGTCATATCCATAAAGGAGAAACAGAGCAGATGCTAAAATTTATAGGCCTGTTTCTAAACTCACATGTTTGCATAATCATGGAACGAATGGTAAGGGGAGGAAGCTGATCACGTTCTTAGAAGATAAGACTCAACATGACTTCCGCTCAAGAAGAATCTGCCTTACACAGCCTCTGCAACATTATGACTGGGTGTAGAAATAATTTATGAATCGCTGAAACGTGGATATGATGTATCTTGGTTTTGCAAAAACTTTGATAAGGTTGGTCGCGGGATGATATGTCATGAGCTACGAGGACTCGGCTTAGTTGGAAAACTGGGAGAGTGATTACATGATTTCTCAAAAGACAGAAGCTAGGCTGTGGCAGCCAATGGGGTCCTCTTCAAGGAGACACTAAGAGCAAGTGGAGTAGCACAGGGAACTGCTGTTGCTTGTGGCGGAATTTCTCGAACATGCCATCAGTTACACAGACAAGGTACACTTACTAGCTATGCTTAGGATAAAAAAGTCGCACAAGCAGTCAAAGAACCCTCAATGCGACTCTTCTACAGAAAGACCTAGATACCATGTACAAATGGGATGAAGAAAACATGTAGTTTAATGCAAGAAAATTCCAATCCATCCACTATCAGCCAGCATGTGCTAACACGCCGCAACAAAAGATACTTTGAATCAAAATGATCAGCAATTCCAGAGCATGAGCAGGGGATTAATATAAACTACGATGCCTCGTTTCATGTACATATTCCCAAGATGGTGGCAAAATGCAGGCGGATGGACGGGTGGATTCTGAGAACTTTCAGAACAAGGAAACAGAAATTATACTGGCTCTGTGGTGCCATGTGTACTACAGCTCTTAGTTATGGTCGCCCAAGAGTATCAAATAAATTCAAGAACATGAAGCAATTCAGCAGTGCTACACCGGGAAGATTGCATCAATAAAACAATTGAGCAACTGAGAAACATAGAAAGAATTACGACTCAACTCCCTAGTGGGAAGATAGGAGCGAAATGTGGTGATATACATATGGAAGATCTTAGAGGGTCTGATACTAAATTTTGGCATCGACAAGTATACCAGTTCCCGAAAAGAAGGCCATTGTATTGCCCCAAAGGTCCCAGTCATCCCGTCTAAAGTAAGGACCAGGTACTGAAATAGCTTGGGATTCAAAGGCCCACAAATATTTAATATATTGCTAAACCCTAAGAAATCTACATGGAATACAGTGAGATGTTTTAAAGATACTCAATGACCTTCTGTTGTCCAAGATTCCAGATGAATCTATATCAAGGCAAGAAACTTAAAAAATGGCAGCAATATCAACCTCCCTCTTCAACCAAAAGCTACCCACATCATAGCAGTCGTTGAAAAGGTGAAGATACTAGGGCTGCCCCATATATATATATATATATATGTTTATATATATATAAATGTTCTATATTATACACAGCCTTGGTTCTTTTTTTTATCTCATTACGAAAAGTAAATCCTTATATTCACACGCTGATATATGACCTACGTTGGACCCCTTATTCGCATAATCATCGAACCTGGAGCTTAACTGTGGTCCATCCATAGCACTTACTTAACATTACCTGAAACCTCTGGGTCTAATTGACACCACTTTCTTTTTAAAAAAATGAGTGAGACAAAATGGTTCAGAGCTGAATATAGATACGGCAATGACCTTTGATGATAACTTTTTTGGAGAGCAACTGGGTATTACATCTGCCTTTTTATGAATGTGAATAGAACCGCTGATGCAATCATTAATATCTGTTCATGAATATTTTGGCCATCAGCTCTAATTACACACACACACACACACACACACACACACACACACACACACACACACACACACACACACACACACACACACACACAAACGTGTACATGCATGTCTATAATATACTGCAAATCTGACTATATGTTGAGGCCTCATTTTGTTTAAATTTACTTAAATTTTGCGACTGCTACTGATGATCTAAATTATATACTTATAACATTAATATTGATGAGAACTGTGAGTTCGTTGTTTATTATTGTCAATATGCAGTACAATTGATTTGTCAGTGTACGCGAACATGCTTACAAGACGGATTTTACAACAGGCAAGATGAGCTGCAGGTAGAATTAAGAATGATGGGCGAACATGCTTAAACAACAAACCTTTTCCGAAGTGATTACAAATGCGTCTGACTTGGAGAAAAAATGTAATGTGAGTACATTGATAATGCTGAGGAAGCAAATATTGAGACGAATGCATGCCCAGAATAAAAGCTAACATCCAGATCTTTCATCATATCTGACTCTTATTGACTACAAGCATTATCATTAGAGTTAAAGTTACCCTCTGAAGTTCTGATAAGGAGGCTTATCAGCTGCTGGTCCTTTCATAAACTGGTAAGCTTTATGTATTGATAGTGGGGGGTTTTATTATTCAGCCTACTTTCCCACGCATTGTCTCTTTTCTGTTTTTTTCTTTGACTGCTGGAATCGGTGGTAGAAGTTTTAAACTCACCCATTAATTGAGATGTGACAAAAAAACAAAACAAAAAAAACTAAAAGATCTCTATCCACTTCAAATGCATTACAACACAGACACAGATGCATGCGCTCACATAATTTTTATGCTCATTGCATCACTAAATGGTCAATTCACACCTATATACACTTGTATGTAAAGCGTATTTCTCCTTTCTCCATCACCCATCACTCACTTTATTTCGTTATTTTTCTTCATTTATGTATTTGTATATATGAGGAATTTTCTGTGCATATGCATATTACACATATTATGGTAACAGAACCATTTGGTATTTAAGAATCGATAGAGTTAACCTGTAGATGAAAAAATTACTGGGCTCGACATTATGGACTAAAATTTATTGAAGGCGCTGCTGCAGCATGAACGTAATCTAATGACTGAAACAAGTATTATCATAAAAATAATATAAGGATGAATGAAAGAGACAAATAAATATGTGCAAGCTGAATTGTGTCATTTCTGCTTTGATTTTAGATAAGATTTTCTCTTTTACTTTCTTATACGATGTAGTAAAATCATAATTTAATCTTGAAAGAGAACAAACAATGCACCCGTCACAACAATCAATAACATTTCAGTTACGCTGTTTAGAAGATTCTTCAACTGCAGAAATATCGCATACAGTAATTGTAAAGTGTAACAATTGCAACAGAATAAAGGTTCTGTTATTTGACTTTGATCACACAACCTGTTCCACTCGTGACTACTTAATGAATATAAGATGGCTTTGATAGCCGGAACTGCAAAGACATTCTGTTGTTTGTTTGTCAGACTGTCCAGTGTTCTGAATATATGTCTTCCTGTCCATGCCATTAACTACAACCCTTTCCTCTCTCTTTCTTCTCTTCCTCTCTCTTTCTTCTCTTACTTCCTCTCTCTTTTTCTCTCTCTCACAAACAGAACACATATACAAATGTGCAAGTTCCTAAGTGAAAAGAAAGAGAGTTCTCAATATATAGTGTAGAGTTTATTCCTATATTTAAACTTATGGTTTCGTCAATGGTCAAGTTTCTCGCTTTGCGCATCTTTAAGTGAATATTCTAGATAGTTAAACAGTCACTTTCCTTTAGCCTCCCAGTATACCGCAACAAAAACGTTACATTTTTGTATGCGCTGTCGAAAGAATTAAAATACTGCGTATAAACATCTTTAAATGTTCTGCTAGTTACTCGAATATAGTTTTACCGGGGCTCTCTTTTGCAGTACCGCTGTCATATAAATTACTTAAAAAATAATTACCACTTTACGAGTATGGTATTGAAATTTTGAAGTTACATCTATTTCGCTTGTTGGCAGGGGATTATTAAGTATTTGGTTATCATATTCTGGTTGGCATGCTTTGGTTCCGTGCATAACTATTACCAACTTTTATACTAGTCTTATTAAAGAGCATATGATACCTATGATCAGTTGAAAAGTGTTTAATGATAAACTCTAGGAAATTTCGTACACTTAACACTTAACACTACATTTAGACTGAATAGTTGATTTTGTCGAGGTATTAGTTTCTTTACCAATAATTATAAATTCTAATGCTTCTTTAAACTCGCTTCTCCTTAGTGCTTCCTTGTCGAATATTATTTTGTCGGTGGATATTGTGAAGGTTTCATGCTTATGCTGCCGACATTTAAAAAAAGTAATTATTCAAGTAGGGTGATGAGAATATCTGTTTCTATAAATCACCTATTCATTACGTTTCTTATAAGATTAATATTTTTCTGTAAGTAGGCTTAGCGTTACATCTAGAAAGTGGACAATAGAGAGATTAACCTGGAGTATTACTCTGTTACTGAATTCTTTAAAAGTATTTGCTATAATTTTTTTTCTGAATTTTATCTAGTTCATGCCCTTCTAACTTTTGAGGGAGTACTTGGCCTCTATATTTGTAGTGTTTTATCTCTAAATCATTGTATATATTACGTAGCATTGCTAAGTAACATGTACAAAAATGTAAAAATCTATGTCTGAAAACGTTGCTACATCATAGTAACACGTACCAACGTTCAATAATTCTTCATTATCTCCCTTTACCCAGGAGAAATATAGAACCGAAGGAAAATTCCTGCAGTCATTATCGTAATGGCGGTTGTTGATTGAGGAAAATATGTTTGCAAAGTCGAATATTATTGTTGGGAGATGTTTTTCAACCGACGAGTGGAATTCTGTTATGTTGAACGGGGCAAATTTATGCGATTTTCTGTTCTTTTACATGCAACTGTAAAATATCAAGAATAGTTACCTGGAAGAAAGATTGCAATTCAAACACATACGTATGCGCGCACACACGCATACGCATACATACACCTGCATACATATAAATATACATACATGTGTGTGTGTGTGCGTGCGTGAGAGAGAGAGAGAGAGAGAGAGAGAGAGAGAGAGAGAGAGAGAGAGAGAGAGAGAGAGAGAGTAGATGATAAATGTTCATCACAGAAAAGTACATACTCGCATACGTATGGGTACACGCACAGACACAAACAGACAGACAAACACACTTATATACACACACGCACATATGTTTTTATACACATACATGTAAAAGAACAATAATATAACTGTTTAAGATATATTTCTGAGGTTCTGCACATTTGGATGCTCGCACACAAGAATACAAAGAATATTGGTGAGCCATTCTCATGAAACGTCTGCCAAATGCAAACAGAATATGGTACAACACAAAAATCATGAAAACACCGGGACATTGAACTGTGTAAATATATTGTATGACAGCTTTCAATGGTTCCATTCAACTTCGATATCCACAATAGCATAACGCTAGTTCTGAATTATTTCCTTAACTGTTGGCTGGAAAAGTCAAGTTTATTCAATGCGATTATTTTGTAGGCAATTGATCCAAAGCATATTCGTGAAAGGCATTCCATTTAAAATACTTCAAACACATCTAAATGGTATGGATTAATTGCTTTAGTACCATATAACAATACACATTTAACAGACGATCGATAAATACGGATTTTATGTGTAATGAGATGTTATGTTTTTCCAAAACACACCAATTAAAAAGATAGAAGCTGCGAAGCAAATTCGATTTTTGCTATCTAATGATGCAGCAATTTTATTTTCTACATATCAAAAGAATTTAAACGTAGTATCTAGTTCTAATTGTAGCCCACATAAAGTTGACATTGACGTGTCGTACAAAACAAGTGTTTCCGTTTATAAAATCAGATTCATATGTATAGCATTTCTCACATACTATACACATATACACAGTCCATACGCATCCCCAACACAAATACACGCAGCACACATCACTCCACACAATGCACGCACTAGGTTACTTATACACATATACACACACGCTCCTATAAGCACACGCCAGCCCACATATATCTTTAAGCTTGCCTACACATACACACTCACACATACTCTTTCGTACACACACTCGCTTGCGCACCATAGTTCAGCCGGGTCACTGTTATTATCTCCCTTTCACTCGACCTCTCTCTTCCAATCATTTCAGTTTGTTGAACCGTTAATGCCTACACATTTTTTACTCTCTCCGATTTTTTTTCGTTCTTTTTCCATTCCCCCTCTCATCCCTCTCTGTTGAAGAGCCTAGACTCGAAACGTCAAAGATTTTTCAGTCTTCTCAAGCGTCAAACTAATACATCTGTCTGTTGTTCTCTCACCGGTCCGCTCCAGTCAGCAATATATTGTAAACAGAGCGATCATCGGTTACTGATTTGCAACTTGTTTATATAGTTACTAATCTGTTCTCTTTTTGAGATTTTACAACTAGTTATTTTTCTAGTTGCAAATCAGTGACCGATGGTCGCTTTGTTTACAATATATTGTTGGCTGGATCGCACCCTGGTTATCGTTCTGGCGACCAGATATTCGCAACTGAAGATAAGCGAACATGCTCGAAACTCAGTCAGTCTCGCGATCCTGTTGTTTGCTAGAGGATGATAGCAGTTCATTCCTCCTATTCATGGCCTGGGCCGATAATGGCCGAAACCAATCTAAGTTATCTAAGTTATATGCAGGGTGCAGAGCCGCACCGATAACCAGATGACGGAAGATCCGCCTGGGGTTAAACTAGTAGTGACATGGAATAGCCACTTTGATGTGGCGATTAGCCCTTTCACACTTCGTTCATTCCACTCTTCGTTCTTTCGTTCCCCCTCTCACATTTCCTGGCCTTCTCTTCATGCTCACTTTCCCTCTTTCACTTCACTGTGTCTCTTTCATTTTTCTCTTGCCCCTCCTTAATTCTTCTATCCCTCTGCCTCTATCTCTCTCTCTTTTCTCCCCACGTGACCGGTGTTCGGCCAAGTCTGACCTTTCTTTCTTGGTTGGACTACTGTCCATGCAACATCTATATTCCTTCCTGTGCTTGTTAAATCTTATATCCCTGCCGTAAGGCTTTACTTCCACACCCACCAGCTTAATTTAATTCGTCCTTAGTCGAAAGACACCTGTTGTTATGTCCTGTTATTTGTATTTGTGTAACATTTCTCTGTTTTTTTCCCGTCCTTGTTTTCGTATACATTCGCTGCTTTCTTCCAAGGAATGTAATGCTCTTAGCATTCTTCCTTGGGGCTGGCCAAATTGGAGCAATCTCGATTATAACCAGCCGAAATTGCAAAGATAATCTGGAATTCGACTGAGGATAGAAAACTCCGAATGATCCGTCCTTGTTTTCCTTGTATCGTCTGTCTGGATATTTTGTTGTCCCTCTTTTGTTTCACCTAACTATCAGGATGTTTTGCGTTCTTGTCCCATTTTTTTGTATTCCTTTATATATATATAACAGCTATTTTATTCCACACGGATAAAAATATAGGAAAAATAGAAGCTGAATATGCACTGAGAATAGTTAAAATATTTTTTATTACTATATTCAAAGATTTTACCGGTTTCACAGTTTACACTGATTTTCAAAAAATTGAAATAGAAAGACGTGGTTTATGTCGCAGCTGTTTTGCTTCTGACTAGTGTTTGAAGCTTGTCCTAATTTTATAGGGAGTTCATGGCTCAAATTAGTATATATTTTGAATAGGTTTTGATTGGTAGAGGATAGTCACATGACTGGTCTTAGAAATTTTTGTAGGTTCCCCGCTACGTTCGAGTGGTAGTATCAAGTGACAATGTTTAGCGTCGTAAGTTAAGGATGATACGGTTGACTGAACAAGTCTAGTGGTAGTACTAAACAATCAATGCTCTGAATATTTTCTGTCAAGTGTTTGTAGAGAATGAACACGTGATTATGTTTAGAACTTTTTGCACATTTCCCGCCACGTCAGTGCGTTAGTGTCACGTGACAGTATATTTTGCGCCTAAAATGAAGACCGAAACGGTTGGGTTGAGTGAACATGTTTAGCTACAATCAAGGCACTCCAAATCTAATCTGTCTGGTGGGAGAGTAGACAGGAGTTGTTTGTATGTAGACCAGTGACTAAAGTTTAGATTGTTAGCTGTGTAGGTTCCTCATGTTAAGTGGCAGAAAGAATTTTGATATTTGATAGCGTATATTAAATTCCTTGATGAACATGTAAAGTATTTTTTTTTACAAATGACAAGGATGTAATGGAAATTACATAGGTCAAACAAAGCTTACTCTAAGAAATAGACTGACCATTCGCCGACAACAAATACAAGACCCCAGTATTTGACAGATTCTACTAAGTGCACACATAGATATATGTGAAAAAATTGTCCCCCAAATTCCAGGTCTTCCCACTCTACCTATGTTCAGTAAATACCACAAATGAAGCAAGGATAAGCAAAAAGAATACTTTCATACAAAATTACAAACCCAGACTTAAACTTTAACAGAGTATATAAACAAGTGACTATTCATACACAAAACTCATTCTGCCACTGGTCTTTTGCATCCGTAGTAATATAGGATCTGGAACAAAATGCTATCTTCCTGAGTTTTGCACAACATCATCATATACGATACAAAATGAATTTTTGTTCTTCATGTCATACAAAATTTCTTTCGTAATTACCGCTGTTCTCTGTCCACATATTGATGACATTTTAGCTAAATCTCTGGCCGAGATTTAGTTCAAAGTAGAATTTAAACGTTTTCATTTAAGGTTGGTATCCAATTATATATTTCCAAACGCCAGAATCCAATTCTGATAGCACTATTTCGTCAACATTACAATAGGACTAAATAATTATCGTTAATATATAGAAAGCAAGAAACGCGAACTGTCCATCTAGGCGCAATCATTAAAATATCACCAGACGTCAATTTCTTTTCAGATTCTTACATGATTTTATCAACGCACCAATTAAATTCCTCGTCTTTTGTGAATACTTGATGAGAGTTAACAATCACCTTTCTATTACTCATCACGTCAGGTAGTACCATTCATGGCATTGCAATTTCTTTACTACTCACACTTAAAGATATGCATGACAACGTGTTGTCATGCACATCAGTTCAAAACTCTTCCAAACACTTATCCACTCCAAGCTCTTTTTAGCAAGTATATTACTATTTCCGCCAAATCTTATTCCTCTACAGTTGCATAAATATAGTTGCTGTGTTGTAAGTGCATCAACGATAACTAAAAATATTGTAGACGATTTTATATCTGGAAAGCAATGAAAACTCAGAAAATATTCATGGGCACCAAACGTCTGTCAACCCAATGAATACATAACGTAAGTTGTTCTTCGTTGGATCTATCGATAAACTTGTCAGCAATAATTGGGGAAGATAGTTTGTGTCTACTTCATCGAATAAGACTATAATAACAAAACCAGACATTCTAGAACAGAAGTCACTCTGTGTGTTGTAGATCAGATATCTGCCTGTGCTAGCTTTGTTAAATCACATCAGAAGATCAGAATCGTCTCAAACGTACTAGGTTATACAACCGGATGATTCATCAGCGTTTCCTGCATGGCTATTCCTTGTTGGCAACCAAGTTGCAATCGTTCAATATTTTTCATTACTGATTTATGATTTGTTTGCATATTCTCTTGCTACCAATTCTGTAATTGTATTTAAGAATCAGCACTTCCAATTCAATAAGAACGCGGTGACCTTCAAAGATTCAATGTTCCTTAAAGCACTGACGATCTATATATTTTTATGATGGGCGTTTTTCCAATCGTAAAATCCTTCTGTTAAAAATGCATTTTCTTTACCCCACCACCGTCAGCAAACTGTAGATTTGAATTATCAGAGATTTTGTACAGAAAAGCAAATAAAAACAAATGCAGACTTAGTCACAATAAATTAACATTCTTCGGCTGATTTGCTTGAAGCAAACTTGGGCATGGTTTCCTTAGCTTGTAGTGCTGATATTAATTGTAGCCGAAACTATTGCATCAGAAATGACTTAACAAGAAGACTTTGATTGTATTTGCAGTTGTGTTATATAGTATATTTAATCATATTAACCTGACAAATTAAGAATTTCAATCAGATAAACCTATAATAGCATATATAAACACAAGTACTTGCTGTTGAAATGAGTTTCGAACAAACAGCTGGATAATAATATGATTTTCCCACACGTATGGCAGTAGCAGAGATGCAGTCATATTTTCTCTTCATTTGATTCTTGATCAGAATAATAAATCTACCGAATGTTATACAGAATGTTGTATATGTTTATAAAGGTGTATGAGAAGCCATATTTGACATTCACATGCTGTCTGATATGTCAACGTAAACATTTACAAATTACTCTCGAAATGGTAATTTTTCGAAATTCTGGCTGTAACTGTTATATTTTAGCAAGTGATTATATTATGCTGTTATTATCAATTCATTGCATGAACCTTTTTAAATCCTGAGATCATTTCTCTGAATAAAGAAATAATTCAGGTCTGAAAGGGTTAATTAATAAATAGCAATTCTAGTTACAAATAAAAATTAATAATTTATAAAACAAATTAATTACATGCTTAGTAAAACAGTAGAATTCAAGGCAACGAACTATATTCGGTGTTGGCAAAAATTAATCTCTGTGTATTTGTGAAACATCTATGCACTGCGCAGCCGCATTATTTTACTTCACTTGCGCATGTGTTGTCCAAGTATTGCTTTTACTTCCGTTCTTCTTATCACACTGACGTAAACCTATGTACTTGTGTTGAGAGATATACATTTGTCTTTCTTGTTTTAAACTTCCGTCATTATACACACACGGAAAGGTGATGAGCAAAGCAGAATCATTAGCACGCTAGGCGAAATGCTTAGCGGTATTTCACCCATCACTAGGTTCTGCGTTCAAATTCCACCGAGGTCGAATTTGCCTTTCATCCTTTCGGGGTCGATAAATTAAGTACCGGTTACATATTGGGGTCGATCTAATCAACTAGCTCCGTTCCCCAAAATTTCAGGCCTTATACGACAATAGCAAAAGACATTAATTCTTGTATTATGTGTGCATGTATGTGTTGATCAGAGATCTGAATCCAGAGACATGCTACTGGTTATCCCGTAAGCTAATGCAAGCTGTACTTGATAGAATCGCTCGTGACTAAGCCGGTAACTTCTCCAAATTTGCTTGGTGAGGAGGAAGATTTTTGGATACCCCCAGGACAAAAGAAAAAAACTTGTTAAAGAGAAGATATACTCAAGAGAATCAATGACAATCCAATAGTGCGTACATATATTCATGTGCACGCGCGCACGCGCACACACACGCTGTATATATATATATATATTAATATTAGGGACAAAATCCAAAATTACAGGTAAAAACTCAATTAAAATCAATTTATAAAAAATTAAAATTAAATTGAGCCTTACAGATAAAATATATATAAATATATAGTTTTAGGGAAAAGAACCAAGTTTCATGAGCTCATATTCTATATGTGATAGTGGATTTTCATCGATGAGTTCATGAAACTTGGTTCTTTTCCCTAAAACTATATATATATATACACACACACAAGGTGGCCACTGAAACACTGAATGATATAAAACAAAAATAACTTTTACAAACACATAGTTTTAAATTTTTTAAATTATTTCTTTTATTTGGATGGAAACATTTTAAAAATCCAATTTCAGAATCTGTCAATGCCTAGTTGAGCAGAGCGACGACGGATAGAGGCTGATGGATTCTGAAGGACACTTTGCCGTACAGCTTCCACTGCTGCGTAAGTGCGCACAGTGCGCTGAGGACCTCTACCCCGAAAGAACGCTAACTCATCCAGTTCTTTCAAACCGGGCGATTACGTTCCGAATCATGTTATCGCTAGGAGATACTCTAACAGTAAAATGTTGCCGGTCTTTTCTCTGAGTCTGAATAATTGATCTTTCACTAGAATAGAAAAACTTAATGAGTTTTACTCGTTGCTGGTCATCATACGAAGCCATTTTAATATCCAAGGGATGCTCTATTAACATGCAAAAAAAAAAAAGAAAGAAAATAGATTGAAAAGGAACAAGTTATGACTTTTTCAAAACCTTCAGTTTTTCTGTGTCCACCCTGTATAAAGGTAAATTTCCAAATTAGGTTGGTAGGAATATACAATCCTAGCGAATCCTAGTGAATTCACTTTTGCCGGTTAATAATACTAGCTAACTTTCGTGAGCGTAGAAAAATTCCAGTTAGTTTATTTTACTTGTTGTTGTTGGCACTCCGTCGCTTACGACGTCAAGGGTTCCAGTTGATCCTATCAACGGAACAGCCTGCTCGTGAAATTAATGTGCAAGTGGTTGAGCACTCCACAGACACGTGTACCTTCAACGTAGTTCTCGGGGATATTCAGCGTGACACAGTGTGACAAGGCTGACCCTTTGAATTACAGGCACAACAGAAACAAGAAGTAAGAATGAGAGAAAGTTGTGGTGGAAGAGTACAGCAGGGTTCGCCACCATCCCCTGCCTCGTGGGCTTTAAGTATTTTCGCTCAATAAACACTCACAACGCCCGGTCTGGGAATCGAAACCGCGATCCTACGACCGCGAGTCCGCTGCCCTAACCACTGGGCCATTGCGCCTCCTGTTTATTTTACTATCCTCAGTAGATCTTCACATCGGTAAATTCATATGTCTTTATAGAGACTACATGTTGTTGGTAGAGAAGAAAAATTAAATTAATAAGGAGAAGAGAGATTTATATATCCAGTTTTATTCCGCAGTCAATCACGTCTTTCCATTTCTGCACTTACATATGTTTCTGCTGCAATTTTGTGTACACTGCAGAATTATGCATCTTGGTGTTAATTGCGTTTCTTCAAAGTCCTATTATTTATGTGTGTATGTGTGCATGCGCGTGTGTATGTGTGTGTGTGTGTATTTTACATGTGTACATTAATGCACACGAGAAAAAGCTATTTTCACTTGAAAATTGCAGTATTTATTAGTAACTGAAGAATTTGCCTTTCTTTGCTTTTTTGCTAATTAAAGGGCTTCAGAATGTTGGCGAGTGACTTTCATGTCGTACAGGCATTTGTCGTTATAAAATTTGATATCTGGGTACTTTTATACCCTTTTATATATAGATGTTTTAAACTTCAAATTAGGACTCGAGATCCTTGGAACTACAGTGAACCTATTGTTGAGGTGGTCACAGTATCACACTCAACTTAATCAATGACATATCGCTGTCTGTAGTTTCTTCTTTTGTGAGAGTACATGTAAGACTACTAGCGGAAGTAGGTGTGTTCTTTTTGTCACCGATACAATTGCGTCCTTTGAAGTGCCGTTGGTGCCTGAGCGGTGGCATCATGGTCCTGCTATTCTGTTGTGTGCCTTAATCATCGTGAGAGACAATCGCACAGAAATATGTGATAAATTTACCCCAAAAATGGGGTAACAATCGATGAGTGCAAATAAACAGCTGCTAGTTGCACGAACACATGTACACATTTATATATATGTATACACATATATATATATTTACTGGCGCACGCTCATTGCGTCGGCCGAACAACGAGTCAACTGGTTGATAGAACTCTCCGTTTAAGAGCTGAGAGCCCATGATTAAGAGGTGGAGGTAGGGTTTTACACATAGAAGGATTTTACACGTATGACGTACAGAAATTGAGAAGAAATTAAGAAGAAATCGAGAAACTTAAGTGCATGATCGGTATCCTTTATATATGAAAGCAGGCTATTGAAGATTGGAGGCCCGAGTTTATCGATTATCTTTTTACTTACCGAAGCATTACGCAATCTGAATGTATACAATAATTGTAATCTTTTTTCTTAATCATTTCCCCACCGTCGATAAATATGGGTGTCTCTGTAGTATATTTCAAAAGTAATCCCTCCGTTATAATTATTTTTTTTTGTAGGTAGTCACTTTGCCCAACGATAGTTTATTTAATCCGTACAGCAAGTCAAGACTAATCACAAAATATGTCTATACTGTATCAACTTTAATTTTCACGATATATGTGTGTGTGTGTGTGTGTGTGTGTGTGTGTGAGAGAGAGAGAGAGAGAGAGAGAGAGAGAGAGAGAGAGGGGGCTGTAGCATCTTCCTAGTCACCTTGTTCTGTGGTTCTTGCATCGGAGGAAGTTTTTAAAATCGAAACATAATTGCAAACATAAACACCACGAAATTTTATTGGCAATTAGCAATAAATTCCTTCTTGTAGTATTGACCAAAATGATGTTAACCTCTTATCCTCTTACAATGCTTTTATTAAAAAGTATAAAAAATAAACAGAACAAACTGTAACATTGACCTATCTCGTAGAATTTGAAATAATACGCTAGGGGTTAAATAGCGTTTAATTCCGAAAACAAAACCAAATAGTTGTTCTGCTGTTTGAACTACATTTTCATCCGTGTTACCCATATCAACGCTAAATGGACAAAGTTTGACTTAGGAAAAGACTTGACTCCCCCCATCACCACTAAAATAAACTCACAGAAAATACGATTACGCGAATACAACAATTCCTGTATGATGTGCGCGTAACTGATGAAAAATAGTAACACGGAATTGTTAATTCAAGCCTTCCACACATTTTCGTTAGTTTTCAAGGCTACAATAAACTCATATTAATTATAGTTTCACCTGTATCCACACAACATTTGATAAAGCATATCTATTAATAAATATTTTAAGGAGAATAATTGGAAATTTTAAAATTATATTAATAAAAAAACTATTTTAATATTTTCATTAATATCTTAAAGAAAATAATTACATTAATATCACTATAGTGAAATAATTTCTAACAGAAGAGATTAGATAAACATAAACCTAGTGAAAATATTTATCTGGACATTGACTCTACGAATTTAGGCTAATAGCAGCAATGCTACTCTATGTAGTAATGAATTTAGGCAAATAGGAACACTATGAAATTACTCGTGGAGGCGCAATGGCCCAGTGGTTAGGGCAGCGGACTCGCGGTCGGAGGATCGCGGTTTCGATTCCCAGACCTAGCGTTGTGAGTGTTTATTGAGCGAAATCACCTAAGCTCCACGAGGCTCCGGCAGGTGGTGGTGGCAGCGATCCCTGTTGTACACTTTCGCCCCGACTTTCTCTCACTGTTTCTTGAGTAACGCTGCGATGGACTGGAGTCCCGTCTAGCTGGGGGGGGGGCACATACGCCATAGAAATCGGGAAACCGGGCCCATGAGCCTGGCTAAGCTTTGAAAGGGCGAAAAAAAAATGAAATTACTCGAGTTAATTACGTCCATATAAAGTTATATACATACGCCTTGCTACTTCGATATACGCATAACCCATTCGATATACTTTTATAACCATTTGTCTGACCAAAGCATTTTCATAAGTTTGTCCTAATCGTCCATGTTTGGTTTTCGACATTTAGTTAGTCCTTGCTTCATACATTCCGAACAATACAAAGCTTTGATTTCATAAGTCCCAAGTTACTGATGCAGTTGAAAAAAATTGGGAATATGTATCATATGATGCATGGATACGAGGGAGATATGGCCTGCATATCACATGTGATACACAGGACAGACAAAATGTCAAAGTTTTAGCTTACCAGATCATTCTCTTATTTCGTTATTCCTCAAATTTTAGCTGATCATCACATGATTTACTTAATTGATTGTTCTAAATCTCTCACTCTTATTGCACTTTCTTAGTCTTTCTAGTCTCTCATCTCGGACATTTTACTCTCTCAATAAAGCAACCTAGCCACTGTTTGTCTCTTTATATGTTTGTCTGTCTGTCTTCTCTGCAACACTTTTTCACATCCTCTAACTCATATATGCAATATTTAATTCCTATTTCTGACGAATCGGATCATGTCATAGTTAACCCCCCACCCGAAACATTGTTGTTTGTGCACACACAAACACACATCCACACACACGCACACACACGTGCGCATGCACACGCACACATACTCATTCCCACAGACACGTACACAGATACGCACTAATTTGTATATATTGGTATATACACACTCATTTGGATTTATATGTGTGCATACATACATGTATATACTTACACATACTTGTACGTATACATGCACGCAGATACATGTACATACATATAGACACACGTACACTGGGTGATAAAATGGAGGTATTTTATACCGGCGTGAACCAAAAAAATAAGAAGAATGTCTATGTTGATGATGATGATATTAGTAATGATAATAATAGCAACAATGGCGAGAAACACGATAACGACTATGAAGGTGATGTCTTCGAAGCTAATAAGCCGCGCCAGTGAACAAATAACGTGCCTTAAAAGTAATCGATGAATTGCAGGAAAAATGTATATATCACTCATATTTGATTCTCAGACGAAGCTATTTCCTTTATGCCGAGAAAACTGTGATGCTCTTAGGAAAGGAATAATTATTTTAACTCCCATCCCTCTTCTCTTGAGGTCAATAAAGTTGACCGGTTTGTTGATGAATATATTAGTTTAAACACTAAAGATCAAGTAGTTGAATAAGTTTAAATATCATGTTTCACAAATAAATGCTTGAGTTACCCCCCTTACATGGTGGCTCAATGTTTCTCAATAGTATTAAAAAAGTTAAATGTAACTGTTTTCCTATTTTTTTTATGCAGTCGCATAGCACCAGCCGAGCTCTGATGGAGTGAACGCATTTCAACTGCGACCATTCCGTGTTTTTAGGGCTCTCTAGGACCACATTATATATTGCAACCTTCGTTTTTTTTCTTATTTTTTTTTAATATTTAAGATAGGGCGGAGTAACTGAGGGAGATTTTTACTGTTTTTATAGAGAATGGAATTCGCTTATCAGGGAATGTATTGAAGTATTTTGCTAACACACAACATATGAATTCCGTTTTATTGCGTTTTAGTAGAATTTACCTAGAATTAAGCAGAATTTCCCTGGTTGTCTCAAAGCATCTTTGATATCGGTACACTAGCAGAGCTATAGATCTCTGGCTGAAACAAATGAAAGAACTGGCATTATTTGGCATTTCGATGATTTCTCACGGCTAGAACGCCTGGCTAGGACTGCATGCAGTTAAACAGAAGCGTTAATTACTACATCTGCAACAGTCATTCCAAAACCGTTATACGAACTATTATTATGCGCAAACAGCGGCAGCTAACACCACCACTTGCATGTCTATTGATATGGCAGTGGTTTTCGAATCTAAGTATCGTATAAACTAATAATTAAAAACGAACCAATGAAAAAATTTTAAAAAAGTGAGGTAATGGTCAGCACATCATCCTCTAGCTGTTTCAATTGGAACCTAAGCGAACTAGCAAAATTAGAGAAAAAGAAAAAACAAAAAACAAAACAAAACAAAAGCGAAGCAAGGATATAATGTCTGCGGACAGATTATATTTACTGTGAATGCATGAAGGCAGTGGTCCTATGAAAACTAATACAAGGTAATGTTTGCGATTCCGCCTTTCTCGGAAAGAAAATGCTGCTTTCGTCAGAACACTCAGCGTCAAGCTCTTGAGGAAAAGTTTCGTCTTTATACACACACACGCACGTACGTACGCACGCACGCACGCACGCACGCACGCACGCACGCACGCACGCACGCACGCACGCACGCACATACATACCCCGCAATACACATACATGCACACAAATACCTACCAGAATACACACATACCTACCCAAATACATTCATGCACGGATATGGTTATATATAATATCTAAATTCATAGAAAACCGTCCAAAGCATATGTATATGCAAAATAAGCTATCCACTACGGTGATTGCTTAATCTATGACTGCTTTTTTAAAAACCACCTAAATATTCAATGCTATTAGTTAGTAACAACTGTGAATAAGCTTCGAAATGGTCCGTCAAGAGACACTCATATATTGATCGCACCTTAGAATGTGGGTTATAATTCTCCACAGTCAAGTTTTCTAATATTTAAGTTAATTCCAGCCCTTCCTTTATTATTATTATTATTATTATTATTATTATTATTATTATTATTATTTAAAATTTATATTGCTATTGTGAACATCAACGTGATTGGTTATAAGTTTTCGACAGACATGTATTTCTAGTTCATTAAGCACCAACTTTCGTATTTGAATAAAAAATGTTGAATATTCCGAAGTTCACACACACACGCACGCACACACACACATACGCACGCACACACACACACACACACACACACACACACACACACACACACACACACACGCACACACACACATTCACATGCGTAGTGCATGTATTTATACGCACATGAAATACGTATGTGGCAACTCAGTTCCGTGCGGACTCAGACAGCCGGTGTTTAGTTTCAGTACTACACCTTTCGCAACAGAAGCCACACCGATTTCCTGAAAGATGCCTGATTGTTGATGGTAAGATGATGAACGAAGCGACTCGGAAGTATTCTTGCCAAGATTTAATCCGACTATTGACAAGAAGGAAATACCTCTATAACCACCACATGAGTGTCTATCACCCATGTTCTTGTGGTGATGCATAATTGTAGCATCCTTGAATTCTTATATAATTCAAACTATTTATAAATAAAAAGTCTTTCACTCTTTTAAACGGTGTAACTTTGAGCATGAAAATTACTGAAGGTATTCATAAAGCCACAAAAACGAACACCACTTAAGTAAAGAACATTTCTTGAATAAAAAATGCATTCTAATTTTGATATTCGATTTTATTTTCTGATCCAAGTTGGACAAAGTTTTAACTTTTATTGTAACATCTCAAGGTTTGCAGAGGCGGATAAACGTAGAATCTTATAATCAGAGACAAAGCGAACGAGAATTGTCCGACTTCAGGATCTGGTTTAGATTTTCGAGCAAGAGTAGCTCAGTAATTGTGGATATTTTCAATGAAACTTGTGGCTCCTCAAGACAGCCACGAAAAACTTATAGAAAGGTAGACTAGTACACTCACTTTTTGTCGATGAAGAACAGAAAAATGTCCGTCGTTAATATTTTTGAGCAGCGTTCGACCGAAATGTCACATGCAGATTGGTATCACTGCCATAAAAATCGACAAAAGCAGATTGAACTCGTGGGACGTGTGACGCATACATAGAAAACCTCCCTCACAAGCTCACTTTTCCCTGTTAAACGATGTACCTACATTATGTTTGATGAATAACATAAAGAGTTAATGATGTTAGATTGATCAAAACTCGTGGTCGGATGAATCGAGATTAGTTGTTTCGGTTCAGGCAGCGGAGTGTATGTCAGACGTCGTACAAAAGAATTTCACCGAGTGAATGAATCTTGCAGTTATGCATGCTGGTGATAATGTCATGGTTTGGGATTGTATGTGTGTAAAATGGGCCTGTTTCATACATGAGATCAAGGGCACATAATGACAGCGCAGACTATTCGAAGATCATGAAGATAACCGAACTTCTGCATGTCAATATTCAACAAGACGACGAACCAAAGAATGCTGCATGAATAATCAAGGAATTCTTCAAAAATAAGCAAATCTGAGTGATTCAGTAACAAGTACAATGGAAACGAATATACAACAGAGGAAATAAAAGAAATTGAGTGAATTGTATGATTATATAGCCTCAAAGTGCGGTTCCGTTTTAAGAAAATTTTCGTATTAAAACCAAATTTCTGTGCTATATTTCATTCTCGATATATATATATATATATATATATGCTGATATATGCATATCTATCTATCTATCTATCTATCTATCTATCTATCTATCTATCTATCTATCTATCTATCTATCTATCTATCTATCTATCAATCTATCCATTTACATCACTAGGCATAAGACAAAAACAAGAACATGCAAATACTTCTAAGATACTTCAATGCTACAAAGATAATTTCGAACATCATCTTAATACTAAATTCACACAAACCCGGAAGCAATATTAGGAATTTCGGATTATCTATCTGATGTGGAGATTCATGCAGAATAACGAAAAGATAAATAGAGAATACTGAGGAGGATGAAAAACCAAAATATCCTGGAATAAATGCCTTCCATGCTGAAATACTAAAAGCTACAAGAGAGCATGTGGTTGATTTGTTACATATAATATTCAACATAATGTGGAGAACAGAAAAGATATCGTAACACTGGGCCGTATATGCTGGCAAAACACAAATATATGTGTGTGCGTTTGTGTGTGAGAGACAGAATAAAAATCAGAAAGAAAAAGAAAGCGGTATATTTTTTTGAGTTTTAGACCTTGTAGAGATGCAATGGCCAACCGTGTATAGTGATTAAACATAAAGGAAAATCTCACTCTCTCTTTCTCTCTCACACAGTCTGTGTGCGTGTATGTGTGTGTATATATGCGTGTATGGATTTATGTATATACATACATGCATACACACATATATACATACATACGTATATATATATATATATATACGTGTTTTTATTGGCTAAACTGGCAATATGACCATCCCCAAGTACAACAACATATATATATATATATATATATATATATATATATATATATATATATATATATATATATATATATATATATATATATATATATGTATATATAGCTCGAAACGTCAAAGACTTTCCGTATTCCCGAGCGTCATACTAATATATACTTTTGTTATTTACACCACCTGTCCTCGTCTGTTGTTATTTTTTGTATATTCTCCCATATATATATATATATATATATATATATATATATATATATATATATATATATATATATATATATATATATATATATTGTTGTTGTTGGCACTCCGTCGCTTACGACGTCGAGGATTCCTGTTGATCCGATCAACGGAACAGCCTGCTCGTGAAATTAACGTGCAAGTGACTGAGCACTCCACAGACACGTGTACCCTTAACGTAGTTCTCGGGGATATTCAGCGTGACACAGTGTGATAAGGTTGGCCCTTTGAATTACAGGCACAACAGAAACAGGAAGTAAGAGTGAGAGAAAGTTGTGGTGGAAGAGTACAGCAGGGTTCGCCACCATCCCCTGCCGGAGCCTCGTGGAGCTTTAGGTGTCTTCGCTCAATAAACACTCATAACGCCCGGTCTGGGAATCGAAACCGCGATCCTACGACCGCGAATCCGCTGCCCTAACCACTGGGCCATTGCGCCTCCTGTATATATGTATAAACACACACACACACACACACATATATAAAGAAAGAGAAAGAAGGAGAGGGAGAAGGAGAGAAAGAACAGAAAAGGAAGCTGATGTGAGGGAGTGGATGTTTATTCCATGTTATGCATATATATGTATGTGTATTATATATTTGTTTATATATGTATATATATGTATATATATGTATATACATATATATTTATATATACACACACGCACACATATATTTATATACATATATATGGAGAGAGAAAGAGAGAAAGAGAGAGAGGAGAGAGAGAGAGAGAGAGAGAGAGAGAGAGAGAGAGAGAGAGAGAGAGAGAGAGAGAGAGAGAGAGTGAGTGAGAGAGAGAGTTTTGTAATGCTTAGTCAATTTATAAAACTGACGAAGCACTATGAAAACACGGTCGATTACTGTGTTTGAAGTGTTTACACATATAAGACGGTTGGTTAATGTTACTGTATAAGTATTCTGTCTCAATCTCTTTTTGTTATTATTCGTTTCAAACTTGTCTTAACGACGTGATCTCGTCAATGAGTATAGAAACTCATTGTTGGTAGAAGCAGCCTTTTTTCGCCACCCAAGATTAAAGCAAAGACACGATGCTTTAAGGTTATTACTACGAGTTGGAAAAAAGAATGCAGATTGCTTTAATGAATGTTTCTTTTTCTTTGCATTTCAATATTGGTATTGTTTGCATACTTTACACGATATATGCATGCACACATAATAAGGCGGTGAACTGGCTGAATCGTTAGCACGCCGGGCGAAATACTTAGCGGTATTTCGTCTACCGCTACGTTCTGAGTTCAAATTCCGCCGAGGTCGACTTTGCCTTCCATCCTTTCGGGGTCGATAAATTAAGTACCAGTTACGCACTGGGTCGATGTAATCGACTTAATCCGTTCGTCTGTTCTTGTTTGTTCCCTCTATGTTTAGCCCCTTGTGGGCAATAACGAAATAGGTATTTCGTCTGCCCGCTACGTTCTGAGTTCAAATTCCGCCGAGGTCGACTTTGCCTTTCATCCTTTCGGGGTCGATTAAATAAGTACCAGTTACGCACTGGATCGATATAATCGATTTAATCCGTTTGTCTGTCCTTGTTTGTCCCCTCTGTGTGTAGCCCCTTGTGGGTAGTAAAGAAATAACACATAAATGTGTGTGTGTGTATATATATATATATACATATATGGTGTATATATATGGTGTATATATATGGTGGTGTCATACCGGTCATGATGAAATACCACGAAGTATAGAAAATATGAAATACCATAAGGAATATAAATAAAACATAAAAAAACAGACAGTGTTGGAACTCTTTTAAACAAAATAATATATTCCTCTATACACAATCATACCAACCCCCCCTTTTTTTGTATTTATTTTTACTCGCATATATATATATATATATATATATATATATGGTGTACACATACACACACGTAAATTAGGCCATCTGCTAATGCTGGTATAATTTATGATTGCTTATATGGCAAGAAGACTCTGCTTTTGAGTGTGGAAGGAAGCTGGGTACATTTTATCTGAGGAACAGTTAACAAATGTGAAACGGTCTGTCAGGAGACGTCGTTCTTCTCACTTTTCTGCACATTAAAAGCATTAATAGAATATGGTGTTATTCTTATAATATCCACGACGAAGCCTTCCAATATTTAAACACAGGCATATATGAATGCGCGCGCGAATGTGTGTGTGTGTATGTATACATGTATGTATACATGCATGTATGTATGCATGCATGCACACATGTATATGTGTGTGTGAGTATATATGTATATATATATATCATTGTTAACCAGGACGTCAAACATTAAGGCACGGCAAACATCTCAAGTCATATACAATATTATTACAGGAAGAAATTCAAAATCTTACAGCTGTTTCTGGGATATTCTCGAGTATGGGATATTCTATCATCAGAGACAAATTGAGGAAAAAATATAGAAAATGATAATGGTATATATCAATAAATGATAACATAGAGGAAGGAGTAAAAGAATAAGGAGATGGAAAGAGAGAAGAAAAAAGAGGCATAAAAGTTCATAGTTCAACTTCCCGAAGTCTCTGAAATCAACGTATGAGTCCCTAGGTGCCATCCTGCGTAGATGCATGAGTTCTGTTATTGAACGTTGATATGTTCGCGTCTTTTTCATGGGATGTCACCTATATAAGGACTTTAACCCACATGGATATACGCAGGGTTGCACCTAAAGACTTACACTCATGGATATACACAGGGTTACACCTAAGGACTCATGTTTTGGTTTCTTCGGAAAGTTGAACTATGAACTTTTATGCCTCTTTTTTCTTCTCTCTTTCCATCGCCATATTCTTTTACTCCTTCCTCTATGTTATCATTTATTGATATATACCATTCTCATTTCCCATATCCCCCCCCCCCCAATTTGTCTCTGTTGACGGAATATCCCATACTCGAGGATATCTCAGAAACAGCTGTAAGATTTTGAATTTCTTCCTGTAATAATATTGTATATGACTTGAGATGTTTGCCTTGCTTTAATGTTTGACGTCCTGTTTAACATTTATATATCCGCTGCATTAGAAATCTGCAATGGCTCCACAGCTACCGCCTTAGCTATAACCTTGGAACCCCTGTAATCCGTTACAGCGCTTATCTAGCGTGCCGAATTGTTTAGAGCACCTGTGAACTAAACCCCCATACTTTGTATATATATTGTTGTTGTTGGCACTCCGTCGCTTACGACGTCGAGGGTTCCAGTTAATCCGATCAAGGGAACAGCCTGCTCGTGAAATTAACGTGCAAGTGGCTGAGCACTCCACGGACACGTGTACCCTTAGCGTAGTTCAGATATTCAGATATTCAGCGTGACACAGTGTGACAAGGCTGACCCTTTGAATTACAGGCACAACAGAAACAGGAAGTAAGTGGGAGAGAAAGTTGTGATGAAAGAGTACAGCAGGGTTCGTCACCATCCCCTGCTGGAGCCTCGTGGAGCTTTAGGTGTTTTCGCTCAATAAACACTCACAACGACCGGTCTGGGAATCGAAACCGCGATCCTATAACCGCGAGTCCGCTGCCCTAACCACTGGGCCATTGCGCCTCCACGATATATATATATATATATATATATATATATATATGTGTGTGTGTGTGTGTGTGTGTGTGTGTGTGTGTGTGTGTGTGTGTGTGTGTGTCTCTGTTTCAGTTTCCCTGTACTAAATCCAACCACAAGGCTTTGATTGGCCTGTGGCTATAGTAGAAGGCACTTGCCCAAGGTGCAACGCAGTGGGCTGAACCTGCACTCATGTGGTTGGGAAGCAACCTTATTACCACACGCACACACACGCTCGCACACATTCACACATATGTATATGAACAGTAATACAGATGTGCTGAGGTTCACAAAGCTGTTTCAGACACGTTCGTTATTGATGAACTAAAGTGTTACAGCATGTAATAAAAAAAACCGTTGTCTTCAGGTGAGTTTAGAGTAAAATCTAACACTTAGGATACCTCACAATAATCGGACACAGTCCAAGTTGACCCTCTCGTGTAGGTTATAGCTAGGTTATTCTCCCAACTATAACGTGGAAAAGAGGGTTAATTTGCACTATGTGAGGTATTCTAAGTGTTAAATTTTACTCTAAACTCACCTGATGAAAACCGTCTCTTCTTCCTTGCATAATGTAACACTTTTGTTCATCAATAAAGAACACGTCTGAAACAGCTGTAGCGAACCTCAACCCATCTGTGTTATTGGAAATGTGTTTAGCTCTGGAGCCTGTAGTTGACTGTGGAATACGTGCCGTGAGTGTACCCCTGTGTGACTGTGCGTACGCGTTGCATATTCCTTCATTACTTGGCCTGACAAGTCCGTATTTATTTTAGTAAGTACATAAATGTCAGCACATTATTAGTGCTCTAGTGCGCTATCCACGATACAACTTTGGTTCTTTTACTATTTAGATATCTAATTCTGTCGGATCCTACAAATTTTATACATAGATATTTGGGCATATTTAGATGTGTAGTGGAGTTCATTTACTCGTTCGAAGCTCATGAATCGCTTCATCTCTATTTTGATTTTCTTGTCTTGTATTCGTTCCTTCAACCAGTTGTGTGCACGTGTGATATGAAGGAATCGTGTATATTATACACATAGGTGTTTTATAGTTAAGGAATACAAACTAAAAACAAGCAAGTACTCAGTGTGGTGAAGTAGAGTGAAATAAGATTTATTCAAAGCTATATGAGTGAGCTACTTCTCAATTTTTGCGATTCTGCTAAGCATGCATCCAATGAAATCTTCCATATGCGCTCTCTTTGTAGCTGAGAATGTTCGACCGAATTTGGACAATGGTAAAGCCACGTCCAAACATAAAACAATAATGCTTGTTTAGAATCGGAGTATATACAAAGGTAACCATAAATGTGTATATGAATTATTAGGAATGCAACGAAGTAAATATGTACAAGAAAAGAAAAATTACAATAAAAAGTGGATAAATAGAATATGAAAAGATTATAAGAAAAAGCTAATAGAAGTTCTCAGAAAGAGATAACGGGATGAGGTGAGGACAGAGAATATACGTGTAGTAGATACGAACTAAGGAAATGGTAGAATATATGCAGATGTAATTGTGGTAATAACAGAATTATAATAATAACATTAATGAGATAAATGGGATAAGCGAGACAGGTTATCTAGATTGGTACGTGTTTGTACAGTTATAAATTTCTGTGCGAGGTGATTAGGGGTGGTTGGAGACACTATTATTAGAGAAAGATTTCGAATAGCGTTATTAAATTTGATAAAGTTTCGCTATAGTCGGCTCAGAGAGCCATAAATTTAATTTCGTTGGGATAGTAGCGGGGCTTGACTTATTTAGAGAAGTTGGCTTGCGTTAAATATGGTTATTAGAGGAGGGAGGAGGGTGACACATAAACACACACACATATACTTTCATACGTAAGCTCAATATAGTTATACATTAATATGTACACAAATGCTAACAGGTTTGAATATTGTAGATACACATAATGGACAAACACACATACACACATACACATTTATATATAAGTAATACAGATACATGCACACATATATTCATAATCTTACACAGAAACATGTGTGTATCTCTGTGTGTGTATGTATGTATATATATATATATATATATGTTTACAAAGAAAAGTGGACAGTGACTTGACTTCGAAGTTTCGGCTTACTAACCGTCATGCAGCCATACTCTCATATATACATGCAGGCATACATACATACATAATACCTACCTACCTACCTACATACATACATCTATACATACATACATACATACATGCATACATACATACATACACACATACATACATACATGCATACATACATACATACATGCATACATACATACATACATACATGCATACACACATACATACATGCATACATACATACATACATGCATACATACATGCATACATACATACATACATACACACATACATACATGCATACATACATACATACATACATGCATACATACATACATACATACATACATACACACATACATACATGCATACATACATGCATACATACATACATACATACATATATACATACATACATACATACATACATACATGCATACATGTATACATACATACATACATACATACATGCATACATGCATACATACATACATACACACATACATACATACACACATGCATACATACATACATACATACATACATGCATACATACATACATGCATACATACATACCAACAGACAGACAAACTGACTGACAGACATACGCAAACATGCACTTATATATACTAATCTAGTTGCCTCTATGATCGAATAAACGTACACTCCTGCACACTCACAAAAGTGTGTATTACTGTATGCACATAAGCTTAAATGAACGAAAAAAAAAAGCTTTAAAACCAAACGGATTGTTTACATAATAGTGCATGTACCTTTGGATTGTTATAATCCATCTTTTAAACTGACCACTTTATCCAGGTTTTTCACATATTGAACTTTTAGACCCTCTGAATCTTTGCATCAAATATTCTCTGTAATTTCATTGTATATGTATGTATAAGCGCTTGCTGAGGAGTTCGTTGGTAACTCATGGGATGTTGTTATCATCGCTTTTTAGCACTATGTTTATGTATTTAATTTTGCTGCCTTTGTTTAACAAGTGCTCCCTGATAGAGGCTATACAACATTCGAAGGTCGTATGCACCGGTATGTATGTATGTATGTATGTATGTATGTATGTATGTATGTATGTATGTATGCGTTTGTATGTGTACGCACGTATGTATGTATATATGTATGTGTGTGTGTATTGATGTATTATGTCTGTCTATCTGTCTATCTACCTACATACCTATCTATCTATCTATCTATCTATCTATCTATCTATCTATCTATCTATCTATCTATCTATCTATCTATCTACATGTCTGTCTGTCTGTTTGCATGTATGTATGTACAACGCCACGCATGCTTTCCAAGTAAGTTCTATGTATGTATGTATGTATGTATGTATGTATGTATGCAAATGCGCGACTGGTGTGTAAGTACGAATATAGTATGTATGTACGCATGGTGCAAGCATATACATGTATGAAAAATGAAAATGTACATACATTTGCTTATATGTGCATATGTGTGTATATCGTCTTATATGAAAGTACATGTAGGCGCACGCATGACTATGAGTGTATATGCATGCATGCATACATGTATGTATGTACGTACGTACGCTCGCTTGTGATGTTAGTTATTTGAAGTCTTCTTGTAAGGAAGAAGCTGGTTTCTGGCAAAGCACAAAGCTCTATGTTGGATCGCAGATAAGAAAATCAACATTATCTTTTGAACTTGAAAAATGTCTTGCATGTTTTCAATGTTTTGCTTACAGATTGTATTTGTAATGTGCATGTTAGCTAGTTGATTTCTTTTTCTGAAAACCTTAGCTTTTCCAAATTGCCATTTAGGCATTTACTAACAAAACCAAGTGCACCATTTATTTTTAGTATAAATTGTGAATTTATAATCTAGATATAGAACCTGAACGTTTCGAAGCAGTTGTCCACAGCTATCCCCTTTCTCTTTGATTTTCGAAGAGATATTTACATCATCAGGGCAGTTGACCTCTATGACTGTACATACATTTTCTTGTGTGTCCCAACAGCAATATTCGGCATGTTATGTTTGCACTTGTTCGAAGTTTTGATGGGAATGCTTGTGTATATATTCAATGACAAGGAAATTCTCTATATTTATTCCAGGATTGTCAATTTTTCAGATGGCATTGATTTATTTTTTTGCCCCAAAATGTCATGTCACACAGGGAGGTGATGACATTTTGGGGCAACTGCTAATCACGTGTATGATGTCTGTCAGAGAAACGACATATTCGGCATTCCGGTTGCATTTTTGAGACCCAAGCGCTTCACTATCTCTTTTGTTTTTAAGGTATTTTGTAGTAATATCTGGGCCTTGGATTATAAATGTATTACCTTTAAAGTATGATATGATTTAGAGGTATGTATGCGTATGTATATATAAATATGTATATATGGAAATTCATGCATATATATGTGTGTGTGTTTGTGTGTGTGTGTGTCTACATATATATAAAGAGTACAAATAAAATTGCATCAAATGACATAATATATTAAGCATATACAATAAATGCTCAAGTTGGCTTACCAGCTAAAACTTCGACCTGAATTGTGACTAAACCAGAAATTAGTATTGTAGCTGCTTAACAATGAATGACTAAAAGTGGTTCATCAATGTGCGAGTAGATATACAGGTCGTCGTCGACTTACGATCACAATTGGTTCCGACTGACTGGTCGTAAGTCGATTTGGTCGTAAGTCGATTTGGTCGTAAGTCGGCCTATTGGCCTACATAGCTTTGTTTCATATTTTTATATTCTTAAGGTAGATTCTCAGGTAAAAGTCACTGACATTGTTCTGTATCATACTATTATACTAGCGTTAGTCAAAAATCTCTGAGTCTCAAGCAGTCGTCTTATAAACAAATACGAGGTTGCTTCGATGTCTCCGCGACAGGATAGTCATCCAACACAGTTTGCGATCGATAACCAAACCTTGGTGAAGCGTTTGTTTGCTGATATCATCCGTAGACGGGTTAATGTCTAAGAAATTAAACCCATTAAATTTCAACTGGACTATTTATTATTGCCGCCGGGAGCTGGCGCGCTAATCGTTGTAAAGATGATCGGTCGTTAGTCGGATAGGTCGTAAGTCGATGACGACCTGTATAGTAAAGAGAAAGGAATTAATAAGCAAACAATTGATATCAATTTAGCACATGGAATGTATAATTTAAACATAATTGTAGAATTGTCACAATACAAATGTTGGAGTGGAATATATCATATAAATAAGGAAGTAAGGAGGTGTGCAGATAGTCTCTTACACCTGTTTCTAGAATAGCAGCACATATGGTGCATTTCTCAGCGAATGAAGAGACGTCTTCCATATAATTGCGGACTGTTTCATCTTCAGAGATGAAGAAATGAAGAAGGTCCTTAGTAGAGGACATTAGTAGTTACCAGTTTCACCGTCGAAGAGAGAGAGTAAAGTAGAGTATCAATGAAAGGCTTGTGAGGTAGGTTGTTGGCACTCCGTCGCTTACGACGTCGAGGGTTCCAGTTGATCCGATCAACGGAACAGCATGCTCGTGAAATTATCGTGCAAGTGGCTGAGCACTCCACAGACACGTGTACCCTTAACGTAGTTCTCGGAGATATTCAGCGTGACACAGTGTGACAAGGCTGACCCTTTGAATTACAGGCACAACAGAAACAGGAAGTAAGAGTGAGAGAAAGTGGTGGTGGAAGAGTACAGCAGGGTTCACCACCATCCCCTGCCGGAGCCTCGTGGATCTTTAAGTGTTTTCGCTCAATAAACACTCACAACGCCCGGTCTGGGAATCGAAACCGTGATCCTATGACTGCGAGTCCGCTGCCCTAACCACTGGGCCATTGCGCCTCCACCATGTGTGAGGTAGGAAGGAGAATATAAAAGAAAGATAGGATCATAGATGTATGAGAATAGAGACTAAACTGCATAGCAAATGATTGACATATATAAATCAAGAGTTATACATATATACATACATACATACATACATACATACATACATACATACATACATACACACATATATAAAGGAAGGGGGGACGTTAAATTGAGTAGAGAAGGGAGGTTCAGTGGTAAGGTATAAGGAAGACCATATGTATAATGGCAAAGACCATATTTATATTTACAGTGACATCGTCCAGTATGGGTTGGAATTATCAGATAGCCAAATGGAGACAGGGTAGCGTTTGGAGTTTGCAAACAAGATAAAGAAAGACTTCTGACAATAGCTGTTTGGCATTGTCATTCAAGCACGGTGTGTGTGTGTGTGTGTGTGTGTGTGTGTGTGTACTGGGTGGGTGGGTGGACGATTTATAAAAAGTGTTAGGTGGAAGGCTATAAAATAGAGGGTTAATTTTAATAAGGTTATAGACGGTGTCGGCTATAAAAATAGTGAAAATGTAAGTCCAGTGTGAGTTAAGAAAATACTAAGTTAAAAATATATTAGAATAAAGTGAAGTATAAAGGACTAAAATAAAATAAATTAAGTGAATTAAATAAGGCAAATGTATTAATTAAATTTAACTAGTATTTGAATTAGATAGGTAATATATAAATTATAAGCTACGTGAAGAATGAAAAATATTACGTAGTCGCTATAGAATTAATACATACACATACATACATACATACATACATACATACACACATACACACACATACACACGCATGCTTGCATACATACATACATACATACATACATGCATACATACATACATACATACACACATGCATAAAACTTTGATGAGAACTGGTATGTTATAGTCGAAGATTCTTTTACTGACCTCCATAGTTAGAAACATGAAAGATCACAGAGTACGTATAAAAAAAAACAAAAACAAAATATGTGTGTGTTCGTAAACTCATTAATGACGTCATTTTAAGTATTTCATTAATATTTAATATCCGCTATATATAGAAAAACCTCATGTGAGGATCAAGATAATGGGCAATGTATATGTGTATATACAAATATATATATATGTAAAAACATACGTATTCCGAAGTTTCATAATAAAGTATGTGTGTGTGTGTGTGTGTATGAGAGAGAGAGAGAGAGAGAGAGAGAGAGAGAGAGAGAGAGAGAGAGAGAGAGAGAGAGAGAGTGTGTGTGTGTGTGTGTGTGTGTATGTAAGTATAAAATACTGCGATTATATACGGGTGCATATAGAAATATATAAAATAGATATCAATATGTATGTACGCATACACACACACATATTTGTTTCTATAAATGTGTATGCGTAAATATATGTGTGTGTGTTTGTGCGTCTATGTAGGTGTGTTTATATACGTATGCATGTATGCTTGTATGCACGAATGTGTGCATATGTATGCACACACACATGTATATATATGCGTATGTTTATGTTTGTGTGCATATATACCATATATATATATATATATATATATATATATATATATATGTATATATATGTGTGTGTGTGTGTGTCTATGTATGTGTATATATTTACCTGTGTGTATGCATATATATATATATATATATATATATATATATATATACACATACATATATATATATGTATGTATATGTACGCACACATTCATATATCGATATCTATATGTATGTATGCATGTATGTTTGTATGTATGTATGCATCTCTCTCTCTCAATATTTATATATACATATATATATATATATATATATATACATATATATATATATATATATATATATATATATATATATATATATATATATATATACGTATATGTGTGTATGCATGTGTGTATAGTGTATATATTGAGAGAGAGAGAGAGATGGACAGTCCATGTCCATGAAGATGAATGGTAGTTGGTTGTTCAATCAGACGCGAATGATATAATGTAGAGTTACTCTGCCATGATCTTTGACCCATTGTAATACAGTAGTTATAGTTGATAACCCTTTTTACTAAAGGCACAAGGCCTGAAATTTCGGAGGAAGGAGAAAGTTGATTAGATCGACCCCAGTGCGTAACTGGTACTCAATTTATCGACCCCGAAAGGATGAAAGGCAAAGTCGACCTCGGCGTCCTAATGATTTGCCAGCTCGCCGACTTAATTTATAGTTGATAATCTTTTCTACTCTAGGCACAAGGTCCGAAATTTTTGGGGAAGGGGCCAGTCGATTAGCTCGACCCAGTGCGCATCTGGTACTTAATTTATCGACCCCAAAAGGATGAAAGGCAAAGTCGACCTCGGCGTCCTAATGATTTGCCAGCTCGCCGACTTAATTTATAGTTGATAATCTTTTCTACTCTAGGCACAAGGTCCGAAATTTTGGGGGAAGGGGCCAGTCGATTAGCTCGACCCAGTGCGCATCTGGTACTTAATTTATCGACCCCAAAAGGATGAAAGGCAAAAATCGACCTCGGCGGAATTTGAACTCAGAACATAAAGACAGACGAAATACTGCTAAACATTTCGCCCGGAGTGCTAACGTTTCTGCCAGTTTGCCCGTAGTTCATTATACATCTTCACAATTATTCATGAAAATTATGTTATGTCTGAACATTTGAACATGTAATCTGCAAGTAAGTTTTTTCTTATATAACAAATGTTATCAATGAAATAGTAGCAAGATGACGTAACTAAATATTACACGCACGCACGCACGCACGCACGCACGCACGCACACACACACACACACACACACCACACACACACACATTTGTACAATGGGTTCACCAGGTATTTGTGATAAAAAAAAATGTACGGGTCATAAGTGGAAGACGGTCCAACGTAAAGTTATTAGGCATGCACCAAATTTTAACTTTCTCATTTCTTTTCCAGACTTATCGACAGCATCAACATAGAAAATTGCAATTTGAAGCAGAAAATGAAAAGTTAAGCAATTCTAGTAGCTCTAGCCACTAGCACCAGCAACTCAGACATTACGATCTTTTGACTGGTGCCAGGTTTTTCGCGTTCAAAGTCGGGAAAGAACTGACGGCTTCTGTTGGGCCGTCATCTGTGACGAGGAGAAAGAGACCTTAGCTATCAGTCGGCACAAGGGCGGTCCAGGCCGTTCTATTGGTGATTCATCAGCAACAACCCCAGCAGGCCGAGGAGGGTCATCGGAAGCGGGCCAAGTCCACTATCAGATATGTGGTGCGCAACGGTATCAAGTACAAGTCCTTTGTGATAAAGAGAAGGCAAACGGACGTAAGATCCAATAGAGCAGAGCTTCTCAAACTATCTGATGTGACGTACCGGCTGTGTTTTTTTCCCAATGTGCCAAGCAGCGATAATATTTCTTAGTAATATACCGGAAACAATATATATACTTTATTTTGTAAACAAATAATACAATATTACATAAGCATTTTATAAGCATTTTATAATATTTCTTTCTTTCTTTTCTGGAAACTCGCCACGTACCGGCAGCTGATGGCTCGCGGACCGGCACCAGTCCGTGGACCACCACTTTGGAAGAGAGGACAAACTTAGCAGTCCATACCTTCCAGCAACGTGTTGGCGTTGCCGACAAGGGTGTGACAGTCACTACTTGATTCTGACATTCTATGTTCCATGGCTTCACTGGTACGACTTTTTGCGGCTGAGGTTGGTTTTGTTGAGGTAGTACGTATAGAGAGCGATGGACAAAATGTAGCTTGCTTGTGTAGAAAAGCAGAGAACGTTGTATTGTCACTAGAAGAGACAGGGAGAGATTTTGCTAAACGAAATAGCAAATTAAAAAAATAAGTTAGTAAAAAACGAAAGCACATTGGATAATATCGTTCTTGATGCACTATGACTAAAGAAAGAAAAAAAATAGATAGTAAAGCCACTGTTGGAAAGTCATTGATCATAGGAATGCACGAAGTAGTAGCATTGTTTCAGACACAGTAATAAATTCTTACATAAGGACCAGACCACAAATGTTAAGGGAGCATATTCTTTCAAACCCAGTCCTTCAATGCTGCTTAATTTTCCGATCCCAAAATAATGAAATTCAAAGGCGAGCTTGATGATATTTGAACTCAGAATGTAAAGGGACGTAACTTCAAAGAGCAAAATATTTTGTCCGTCGCTCTCTATTAATTCTGTCACTCTAAAAATCGTCTGCATGTGAACTGACCGAGCAGCGATGAGTGGACATGAACTGTCAATCCTTTATTGGTTGATAGACGGAAAGGCGGACAGTCACTTTATCGAGCTCACCATCTTCGTCCGCTTTTGTTTGTACTCGACCATTATAACACACCATAACACCAGAATCACTATGATCTTGATTACTTTTGCTTCAACAATGTTTGTGTGCTTGTATGTATGGACACACACACACAAACACACATACACACACACAAACACACACACGTAAGCACATATTTACATATACATACTCTCATATACACACAGTATATTCAATATATATACAGTTATATAGTTACACATACACAAACACATATTTATACACACAATACTCACACACGTATATATATGTGTGTGTGTGTGTGTGTGTGTGTGTGTGTGTGTGTGTGTGTGTATAATTATGGAGTCGTGTGAATATGCGTGTGCTGAAACAGAAGTTCGATGAAGACTTCCAAAACAAGACGCCATGTAAATTAAACTACTGAAGGATTGTCTTCTTTTCCATCTTCCGCTTTCCCTTCACCTCATCTCCTGTCTTTAGCGTGGGTTGATTGAAAAATGATGGGAACTTGATTATTTCTTTCTCTCATTTCTCCTCGAAAAGAATAAAACAACAAAAGGATTTCTGTTGCTGTTATTGCCATAGGCGTTATTGTTGTTGGTGGTGATAATAGTCATACCACTTATTAATCTTGTTTTTCTAGTAGTGTTGATATTGTGGCGTTTGTTCGGTAAGGAGATGTTGTTACTAAGCATTATCAAGTAACCCGTATCAAGCAGATCTATTCCAGCTGTAACCATCTCGCTTTTTTCTTTTTAGATAAAGCGCATCTCAGTCTGCGTTATCCAATTTGTTTTATCACGGTTGGGTGTGATTTGCGGAAGTGTTGGCTGCTATTTGTAGCAGAAGAAGCATCTATGTAAGTGCTTCATCGTTGATTTGTTGTGGCGATGATGTTGGCATTTGCAGCACCATATATGACATTTGTAGCACCATATATGGCATTTGTAGCACCATATATGGCATTTGCAGCACCATATATGGCATTTGTAGCACCATATATGGCATTTGCAGCACCATATACGGCATTTGTAGCACCATATATGGCATTTGCAGCACCATATATGGCATTTGTAGCACCATATATGGCATTTGCAGCACCATATATGGCATTTGTAGTACCATATATGGCATTTGCAGCACCATATATGGCATTTGTAGCACCATATATGGCATTTGCAGCACCATATACGGCATTTGTAGTACCATATATGGCATTTGCAGCACCATATACGGCATTTGTAGCACCATATATGGCATTTGCAGCACCATATACGGCATTTGTAGCACCATATATGGCATTTGTAGCACCATATACGGCATTTGTAGCACCATATATGGCATTTGCAGCACCATATATGGCATTTGTAGCACCATATATGGCATTTGTAGCACCATATACGGCATTTGTAGCACCATATATGGCATTTGCAGCACCATATATGGCATTTGTAGCACCATATATGGCATTTGTAGCACCATATACGGCATTTGTAGCACCATATGTGGCATTTGTAGCACCATATACGGCATTTGTAGCACCATATATGGCATTTGCAGCACCATATATGGCATTTGTAGCACAATATACGGCATTTGTAGCACCATATATGGCATTTGTAGCACCATATATGGCATTTGCAGCACCATATACGGCATTTGTAGCACCATATATGGCATTTGTAGCACCATATATGGCATTTGTAGCACCATATATGGCATTTGTAGCACCATATACGGCATTTGTAGCACCATATATGGCATTTGCAGCACCATATACGGCATTTGTAGCACCATATACGGCATTTGTAGCACCATATATGGCATTTGTAGCACCATATATGGCATTTGCAGCACCATATACGGCATTTGTAGCACCATATATGGCATTTGCAGCACCATATATGGCATTTGTAGCACCATATACGGCATTTGTAGCACCATATATGGCATTTGTAGCACCATACACGGCATTTGTAGCACCATATATGGCATTTGTAGCACCGTATATGGCATTTGCAGCACCATATACGGCATTTGTAGCACCATATATGGCATTTATAGCACCATATATGGCATTTGCAGCACCATATATGGCATTTGTAGCACCATATATGGCATTTGTAGCACCATATACGGCATTTGTAGCACCATATATGGCATTTGAAGCACCATATATGGCATTTGTAGCACCATATATGGCATTTGTAGCACCATATATGGCATTTGTAGCACCATATATGGCATTTGTAGCACCATATATGGCATTTGCAGCACCATATATGGCATTTGTAGCACCATATATGGCATTTGCAGCACCATATACGGCATTTGTAGCACCATATATGGCATTTGTAGCACCATATACGGCATTTGTAGCACCATATATGGCATTTGCAGCACCATATATGGCATTTGTAGCACCATATACGGCATTTGTAGCACCATATATGGCATTTGTAGCACCATATATGGCATTTGCAGCACCATATACGGCATTTGTAGCACCATATATGGCATTTGCAGCACCATATATGGCATTTGTAGCACCATATACGGCATTTGTAGCACCATATATGGCATTTGTAGCACCATATACGGCATTTGTAGCACCATATATGGCATTTGTAGCACCATATATGGCATTTGCAGCACCATATATGGCATTTGTAGCACCATATATGGCATTTGTAGCACCATATACGGCATTTGTAGCACCATATACGGCATTTGTAGCACCATATATGGCATTTGTAGCACCATATACGGCATTTGTAGCACCATATATGGCATTTGTAGCACCATATATGGCATTTGCAGCACCATATACGGCATTTGTAGCACCATATATGGCATTTGTAGCACCATATATGGCATTTGCAGCACCATATATGGCATTTGTAGCACCATATATGGCATTTATAGCACCATATACGGCA